>NC_090366.1:14193252-14274200 GCF_035084215.1 Heptranchias perlo | reverse complement strand
TTACGAGGTACTGAGATAAATGGCCTGCGGTGCATGACGAGCCACCAGGATCGGAGCAGGGAGAGGGAGCGATCGACCCCAAGATTGTGTTTCGAAAGGCTGCGGATTGATGGAGGGAGTTTACATGGTTTGCAGAACCGGTGACTACAGTAAGATTGATAAAATAGAGAGCGAGAGAGCGGAGAGGGGGGCTGGGGGGAGAGGGGGGCGGGGGAGCGTTGAGGGGGAAAGGGGGGAGAGTTGAGGGAGGAGGGGGGAGAGTTGAGGGGGGAAGGGGAGAGTTGAGGGAGGAGGGGGGAGAGTTGAGGGGGGAGGGGGGAGAGTTGAGGGGGGAGGGGGGAGAGTTGAGGGGGGAGGGGGAGAGTTGAGGGAGGAGGGGGAGAGTTGAGGGAGGAGGGGGGAGCGTTGAGGGGGGAGGGGGAGAGTTGAGGGAGGAGGGGGAGAGTTGAGGGAGGAGGGGGAGAGTTGAGGGGGGAGGGGGGAGAGTTGAGGGAGGAGGGGGGAGAGCATCATCTCCCCAAGGGCCGAAGAGGTGAAGAGAGACCCCTCGCAATACTCTTCCACCACCTTGTGGCCACAATATGAATGGCAGCAGCCAAGATGCAGGAGACAAGCTCATCGATCAAAAGGGCAGGAAATGGCAGAAACTAGACACCGACTCTCACTGGGGTACGGGTCCCGCAGACACCGACTCTCACTGGGGTACGGGTCCCACACACACCGACTCTCACTGGGGTACGGGTCCCACACACACCGACTCTCACTGGGGTACGGGTCCCGCAGACACCGACTCTCACTGGGGTACGGGTCCCACACACACCGACTCTCACTGGGGTACGGGTCCCACACACACCGACTCTCACTGGGGTACGGGTCCCACACACACCGACTCTCACTGGGGTACGGGTCCCACACACACCGACTCTCACTGGGGTACGGGTCCCGCAGACACCGACTCTCACTGGGGTACGGGTCCCACACACACCGACTCTCACTGGGGTACGGGTCCCACAGACACCGACTCTCACTGGGGTACGGGTCCCACACACACCGACTCTCACTGGGGTACGGGTCCCACACACACCGACTCTCACTGGGGTACGGGTCTCACAGACACCGACTCTCACTGGGGTACGGGTCCCACACACACCGACTCTCACTGGGGTACGGGTCCCACACACACCGACTCTCACTGGGGTACGGGTCTCACAGACACTGACTCTCACTGGGGTACGGGTCCCACACACACCGACTCTCACTGGGGTACGGGTCTCACAGACACCGACTCTCACTGGGGTACGGGTCCCACACACACCGACTCTCACTGGGGTACAGGTCCCACACACACCGACTCTCACTGGGGTACGGGTCCCACACACACCGACTCTCACTGGGGTACAGGT
The DNA here is from genome assembly GCF_035084215.1 of Heptranchias perlo. NCBI lineage: Eukaryota > Metazoa > Chordata > Chondrichthyes > Hexanchiformes > Hexanchidae > Heptranchias > Heptranchias perlo. Next base: position 14,272,797 of record NC_090366.1, on the reverse strand, counting down.
CCCACACACACCGACTCTCACTGGGGTACGGGTCCCACAGACACCGACTCTCACTGGGGTACGGGTCCCTCACACACCGACTCTCACTGGGGTACGGGTCCCACACACACCGACTCTCACTGGGATACGGGTCCCACACACACCGACTCTCACTGGGGTACGGGTCCCACAGACACCGACTCTCACTGGGGTACGGGTCCCACACACACCGACTCTCACTGGGGTACGGGTCCCACACACACCGACTCTCACTGGGGTACGGGTCCCACAGACACCGACTCTCACTGGGGTACGGGTCCCACACACACCGACTCTCACTGGGGTACGGGTCCCACACACACCGACTCTCACTGGGGTACGGGTCCCACACACACCGACTCTCACTGGGGTACGGGTCCCACAGACACCGACTCTCACTGGGGTACGGGTCCCACACACACCGACTCTCACTGGGGTACGGGTCCCACACACACCGACTCTCACTGGGGTACGGGTCCCACAGACACCGACTCTCACTGGGGTACGGGTCCCACACACACCGACTCTCACTGGGGTACGGGTCCCACAGACACCGACTCTCACTGGGGTACGGGTCCCACACACACCGACTCTCACTGGGGTACGGGTCCCACACACACCGACTCTCACTGGGGTACGGGTCCCACAGACACCGACTCTCACTGGGGTACGGGTCCCACACACACCGACTCTCACTGGGGTACGGGTCCCACAGACACCGACTCTCACTGGGGTACGGGTCCCACAGACACCGACTCTCACTGGGGTACGGGTCCCACACACACCGACTCTCACTGGGGTACCCAGATTAGTTGAAATCAGCTAACAGGTTGCAGGCCAGAAACGAAGCCTGGGAGTTTCCTGATCTCCGTAGCTGAGTAGCAGAGCAGGCGGGACAGTTAGTGAGGGTCGAGGGTATCTTAAGCATTAAGAGATTTTGACTGATAAATGCAGCACCAGAGCAGCAGGAGAACAGCTCGGGGTGTAAACATCGTACCACTGTGCGTGTGTACGCATACCGGCTAGACGTCTGCACACAGCATGCCGCACACGCCTAACACACGCGTGTGGATAACGTGCGAAATGAGGAATGAGAGGGATCAAGACACTGCAATTCCACTGGTGTCTAAACGGTTGAACGTGTCACAGTAACAAACACACGGCCAAACGAATGCCAAAGTGGGGCTCGTCCAACTGAAGATGTTGCTCGAAGATTTATTGAGGGGAGCTCCCGGCCATGGAGTAATTCCTGGGAAACCACAAGAGAGGGACACACACAAGATTAGTTATTTAAAATTTTCATAGACTACAAAAGCAAAGAAGTTATACTAAACCCTTTATAAAACACTGGTTAGGCTCCAGCTGGAGTATTGTGTCCAATTCTGGGCACCGCACTTTAGGAAGGATGTCAAGGCCTTGGAGAGGGTGCGGAGGAGATTTACCAGAATGGGACCAGGGATGAGGGACTTCAGTTATGTGGAGAGACTGGAGAAGCTGGGATTGTTCTCCTCAGAGCAGAGAAGGTTAAGGGGAGATTTAATCGAGGGGTTCAAAATCATGAGGGGTTTTGATAGAGTAAATAAGGAGAAACTGTTTCCAGTGGCAGGAGGGTCGGTAACCAGAGGACACAGATTTAAGGTAATCGGCAAAAGAACCAGAGGGGGAGATGAGGAGAATGTTTTTTTACGCAGCGAGTTGTTCTGATCTGGAATGCGCTGCCTGAAAGGGCGGTGGAAGCAGATTCAATAATAACTTTCAAAAGGGGAATTGGATAAATACTTGAAGGGGAGAAATTTGCAGGGGCTACGGGGGAAGAGCAGGGGGGGAGTGAGACTAATTGGATAGCTCTTTCAAAGAGACGGCACAGGCACGATGGCCGATCGGCCTCCTTCTGTGCTGTATGATTCTATGATTTATATATCCATTTATCACGTTAAATCACTCGTGCATTCAGCAAAGCACTGCACACAATAAATTACTTTCAATTGCAGTCACTTGTCATATCGGCAAACAAAACAACCATGTTACACACAGCAAGATCCCACAAACAGTTAATCTGTGGTGAGGAACACTGACTGGGACACTGGGAAGAACTCTTCTTCCAAGAATGGCCGTGGGATCTTTTATGTCCACCTTGAGAGGGCAGACGGGGCCTCGGTTTAACGTCTCATTCAAAAGACGGCACCTCCGACAGTGCGGCACTCCCTCAGTACTGACCCTCCGACAGTGCAGCACTCCCTCAGTACTGACCCTCCGACAGTGCGGCGCTCCCTCATTACTGACCGACCGACAGTGCGGCGCTCCCTCAGTACTGACCCTCCGACAGTGCGGCGCTCCCTCAGTACTGACCCTCCGACAGTGCGGCGCTCCCTCAGTGCTGACCCTCCGACAGTGCAGCGCTCCCTCAGCACTGGTACTGGGGGAGTGTCGGCCTGGATTTTGGGGCTCGAGTCTCTGGAGTGGGGGCTCGAACCCACGACCTTCTGACTCAGAGACGAAATATACAAAAAAGACATTACTAATACAGGTACACGCCGATACACATACATGTCCTGCATACATACACAGTTGGATCACGCACACACAAACACAGAGACACAGACAGACATCACACGAAAGGTCCAAAAACATATAACAGATCTAAATTACCCCATCTGGTCACATGGATAGAATTTCTTTATCAACAGTGCAACTGGAAAGAGAACAGAATTTCTTCGTTAGGTGCAGGCTCATTAATGCAGAAAAGGTTTGATGTCTGATTTGTAATCCCTCTCCCACCTCGAGCTGCCAGTCTCACTCTCTGTCCCAGGACCTCTCCCACTCGCTCCCCCCAAAGCTCCAAATCGTCCCCGTCCAGCGCTCTCTCTCTTATCATCCCACTGTCTCCGACTCTAACTCATTCTCTCCCAGGATCTAAAACGATGCGACATCTCCTCCCCCCTCAGCCTCACCCTCCCCACTCCCTCCAGTCTCTCCCGCTCCCTCCCTCCAGTCTCTCCCGCTCCCTCCCTCCAGTCTCTCCCGCTCCCTCCCTCCAGTCTCTCCCGCTCCCTCCCTCAGTCTCTCCCGCTCCCTCCCTCCAGTCTCTTCCTACTCCCTCCCTCAGTCTCTCCCTCCCACTCCCTCAGTCTCTCCCTCCCTCCAGTCTCTCCCGCTCCCTCCCTCCAGTCTCTTCCTACTCCCTCCCTCAGTCTCTCCCGCTCCCACTCCCTCAGTCTCTCCCTCCCACTCCCTCAGTCTCTCCCTCCCCCTCCAGTCTCTCCCTGATTTAACAGGTGTTCTCTCCTGCTGTGTCCGATCTTGGTTCTGTTCTATCTTTACCTTGTTGTCTCAGAGTTGTCTCCTACTTTTTTTTAATAAAAAGACACTTCCAGCTCCTTCCCCCCCATTGACAACAACCACTTGCATTTATATAGCGCCTTTAATGTAGTAAAACGTCCCAAGGCGCTTCACAGGAGCGTAAATCAGACAAAATCTGACACCGAGCCGCATAAGGAGATATTAGGACAGGTGACCAAAGGCTCGGTCAAAGAGGTAGGTTTTAAGGAGCGTCTTAAAGGAGGAGAGAGAGGCGGAGAGGTTTAGGGAGGGAATTCCAGAGCTTAGGGCCCAGGCAGCTGAAGGCACGGCCGCCAATGGTGGAGCGATGGGAATCGGGGGATGGACAAGAGGCCAGAACTGAAGGAGCGCAGGGATCTCGGAGGGTCGTAGGGGCTGGAGGAGGTTACAGAGATAGGGAGGAGGAGGGATTTGAACACGAGGATGAGAATTTTAAAATCGAGGCGTTCCCGGACCGGGAGCCAGTGTAGGTCAGCGAGCACAGGGGGTGATGGGTGAACGGGACTCGGTGCGAGTTTGGATACGGGGGGGCAGCAGAGTCTTGGATGAGCTGAAGTTTACGGGGGGTGGGAGATGGGAGGCCGGCCAGGAGAGCGTTGGAATAGTCCAGTCTGGAGATTATCCACAGTTACTAAACAGTACGGTTAATCAGTTATACACCTACCTGCAATCATCAAAAAGATTCCGATTGGGATCAACACAGCCCATAGAATTAGTCGCTGGCGTTCCTGAGCTGATAAGAGAATGTATGAAAGAGAGAGAGAGAGAGGGAGAGAGAGAGACGATCTTTAATTATGACAGACGTCACCATGTTCCTCACTCACAGAATAATCCCACTAAAGAACCAGAACAAATACATTATAGAAAGAAATTGCATTTCTACAGCCCCTTTCACCACCTCAGGACGTCCCAAAGAGCTTTACAGCCAATGAAGTACTTTTTTTGAAGTGTGGTCACTGTTGTAATGTAGGAAACGCGGCAGCCAATTTACTGTTTGTTTTTATTAGTGATGTTTGTTGAGGGATAAATATCGGCCCCAGGACACCGGGGAGAACTCCCCCCTGCTCTTCTTCGAAATAGTGGCCGTGGGATCTTTTACACCCACCTGAGAGGGGCAGAAGGGGCCCTCGGTTTAACGTCTCATCCGAAAGACGGCACCTCCGACAGTGCAGCGCTCCCTCAGTACTGACCCTCCGACAGTGCAGCGCTCCCTCAGTACTGACCCTCCGACAGTGCGTCGCTCCCTCAGTACTGACCCTCCGACAGTTCAGCGCTCCCTCAGTACTGACCCTCCGACAGTTCAGCGCTCCCTCAGTACTGACCCTCCGACAGTGCGGCGCTCCATCAGTACTGACCCTCCGACAGTGCGGCGCTCCCTCGGTACTGACCCTCCGACAGTTCAGCGCTCCCTCAGTACTGACCCTCCGACAGTGCGGCGCTCCCTCAGTACTGACCCTCCGACAGCGCGGCGCTCCCTCAGCACTGGGCGCTGGGGGAGTGTCGGCCTGGATTACGGGGCTCGAGTCTCTGGAGTGGGGGCTCGAACCCACGACCTTCTGACTCAGAGGTGAGAGAGTGAGCTACACACCGAGCCAGGGCTGATATTGTTGTACAGGTACAGCTCCTCTCTGAGCCAAACTTCACACGCACAAAGCACAGCGACTGTCATTATGTAGGATCGTGAAATATATCAAGGTCATTATGGTCTATTCCCACAGTAAGGGTCGGACCGTGACCCCAGGGTCGCGACCTCACACTGAACTTCCAGCGATGGAATGTTGGAGACTCAGACCTCTTTGCCCCCCAAATATTGGGGGCGAGGTGAGGGGGTGGACAGGTCCCCTAAATGGGGCCGAGTGTAGTGTTTGCTGAAGTAATCCCTGTTGGGGCAACTCAGCTCAAATTGTGACCTGAACCCCCAAAATATTTGAGGGGTGCATTGAGGGCGAAACCAGGCTCTTTATTTGCGGGAGGGAAAGAGAGGGGCTTGGCATCGTCCTGGATTGCCCAGAATCTCCAACCTTCCAGAAACGCTCCCCCTCCTGATACGGACGACGGCCTTAGGGAATCCAAATTAAGGAATCCGATCTCAACCCCGCAAATCTCCCCAGGGTCAGCGGCAACACAGCCCAGGGCTCCCACACACGCCCGCGATGCACACCATGGTCGAATTCTGGGGTCTCAAATCGTACATCACTGGAGCAGAGACACCCGACATCTAATGTAAGAAAGCCAATACACGGGGAAAGGGCTCTCCACTATCATGGGTTCAACTGCAAGTAAGGTAGAGAGAGAGAGTGAAAGAGGAAGAGAGAGAGAGAGAGAGAAAGAAGGGGAGAGCAAGAGAGACAGCGCGAGAGAGAGGAATAGGGAGAAAGAGAGCGAGAGAGAAAGAGTGCGAGAGAGAGCGAAAGGGAGGGTGAGAGTGAGAGAGAAAGAAGGGGAGAGAGAGAGGAATGGGAGAAAGAGAGCGAGAGAGAGAGAGAGAGAGAGAGAAAGGGCGCGAGAAAGAGGGAAAGAGAGAGCGAGAGAGAGGGAGCGAAAGGTATAAAAGGACAGAAAAAGAGATAATGGAATCATCGATATACAATCGTTAATTAATGCCGAGAGTGTGATTTACAGACTGAGCACAAGGAAAGAATGTTTATCAGTTTAGATTATTTACCATTTCCATCGTCCGGTTTCCAATCAAATTCCATTGAAGATTCTGAAATTTAAACAGTGAGAAGATTAGACTGAGAAAAAATCATCATCTGACAATTTCTCATTAACAACATAACGTACAGAATGAGAAAAGGCCACTCTACCCATCAATCCCATTCCTTCCCACAGCCCCTGTACACTCTCCCCTATCACGGACTCTCCCCACCCATTTAATCCTCTCCCACAGCCCCTGTACACTCTCCCCTATCACGGACTCTCCCCACCCATTTAATCTCCCCCCACAGCCCCTGTACACTCTCCCCTATCACGGACTCTCCCCACCCATTTAATCTCCCCCCACAGCCCCTGTACACTCTCCCCTATCACGGACTCTCCCCACCCATTTAATCCTCTCCCACAGCCCCTGTACACTCTCCCCTATCACGGACTCTCCCCACCCATTTAATCCCCTCCCACAGCCCCTGTACACTCTCCCCTATCACGGATCACCAGCTCTACTCCTAGCCAGACAAGTGTCCAGTTCCTTTCTGTGGGAGTCAAGGGGTAGAGTTTATTGGGGTCGTCATACAGTGGACATTGGTCCAAGCATCACCCTCCCACCCTCAGGCCGCTCCCTCACCTCCCTCCCTCCCTCCCTCCCTCCGGTCCCTCCCTCGGGTACCTACCTCCCTCGGATACGGACTCTCCTTCTTCATCGAGTAAATCTGCAGCAACAGGTAAAAGGCAGGTATCATCAATTAAACGGAACCCCTCGCAAAGGCCGAGAGAATACTACATCGTAGCTACGACCCGGCCCCAGACCAATCCCCAACATTTATACTGCCAACAGCGAGGGAGTGGGTGAAGACCTCACAGGCCAGTTAGAAAGAAAGAGCCTCATTTGGCCACTGAGATGTCACAAAACCACATCCCAACCAACGATTTGATGCTGACGGGCAGTGATTGTTGTTATGCAGGCAAATGCAGCAGCACAGCAAGATCCCACGGACCCACAGGTGAGGTTGGACGATCGGTTATCGCTGGTGTTGGTTAAGGGAAGAATGCTGTCTCCAGGACACCGGGAGAAGTCACCGTCCCTCTTCCAAAAGTCCCGTAAGATCTTTCACCCGGTGGCACCCATGGTTTAGCCAAAAGACGGCCCTCCGACAGTGCGGCACTCCCTCAGTACCGACCCTCCGACAGTGCAGCGCTCCCTCAGTACTGACCCTCCGACAGTGCAGCACTCCCTCAGTACTGACCCTCCGACAGTGCGGCACTCCCTCAGTACCGACCCTCCGACAGTGCAGCGCTCCCTCAGTGCTGACCCTCCGACAGTGCAGCGCTCCCTCAGTACCGACCCTCCGACAGTGCAGCGCTCCCTCAGTACTGACCCTCCGACAGTGCGGCGCTCCCTCAGTACTGACCCTCCGACAGTGCAGCGCTCCCTCAGTACTGACCCTCCGACAGTGCGGCGCTCCCTCAGTACTGACCCTCCGACAGTGCGGCGCTCCCTCAGTACTGGAACCCTCCGACAGTGCAGCACTCCCTCAGTACTGACCCTCCGACAGTGCGGCACTCCCTCAGTACCGACCCTCCGACAGTGCAGCGCTCCCTCAGTGCTGACCCTCCGACAGTGCAGCGCTCCCTCAGTACCGACCCTCCGACAGTGCAGCGCTCCCTCAGTACTGACCCTCCGACAGTGCGGCGCTCCCTCAGTACTGACCCTCCGACAGTGCAGCGCTCCCTCAGTACTGACCCTCCGACAGTGCGGCGCTCCCTCAGTACTGACCCTCCGACAGTGCGGCGCTCCCTCAGTACTGACCCTCCGACAGTGCAGCGCTCCCTCAGTACTGACCCTCCGACAGTGCGGCGCTCCCTCAGTACTGGAACCCCAGCCTAGAAAATGTCTTCAAGTTCTGGAGTGGGGATTGAATGTCTAACCGTCTCACTCAGAGGTAAGAGTGTTCCACGGTAGAGCTCCCTCTACACTGTCCCATCAAACACTCCCAGGGCAGGTACAGGGTTAGATACAGAGTAAAGCTCCCTCTACACTGTCCCATCAAACACTCCCAGGGCAGGTACAGGGTTAGATACAGAGTAAAGCTCCCTCTACACTGTCCCATCAAACACTCCCAGGGCAGGTACAGGGTTAGCTACAGAGTAAAGCTCCCTCTACACTGTCCCATCAAACACTCCCAGGGCAGGTACAGGGTTAGATACAGAGTAAAGCTCCCTCTACACTGTCCCATCAAACACTCCCAGGGCAGGTACAGGGTTAGATACAGAGTAAAGCTCCCTCTACACTGTCCCATCAAACACTCCCAGGGCAGGTACAGGGGGTTAGATACAGAGTAAAGCTCCCTCTACACTGTCCCATCAAACACTCCCAGGGCAGGTACAGGGTTAGCTACAGAGTAAAGCTCCCTCTACACTGTCCCATCAAACACTCCCAGGGCAGGTACAGGGTTAGATACAGAGTAAAGCTCCCTCTACACTGTCCCATCAAACACTCCCAGGGCAGGTACAGGGTTAGATACAGAGTAAAGCTCCCTCTACACTGTCCCATCAAACACTCCCAGGGCAGGTACAGGGTTAGATACAGAGTAAAGCTCCCTCTACACTGTCCCATCAAACACTCCCAGGGCAGGTACAGGGTTAGCTACAGAGTAAAGCTCCCTCTGCACTGTCCCATCAAACACTCCCAGGGCAGGTACAGGGTTAGATACAGAGTAAAGCTCCCTCTACACTGTCCCATCAAACACTCCCAGGGCAGGTACAGGGTTAGATACAGAGTAAAGCTCCCTCTACACTGTCCCATCAAACACTCCCAGGGCAGGTACAGGGGGTTAGATACAGAGTAAAGCTCCCTCTACACTGTCCCATCAAACACTCCCAGGGCAGGTACAGGGTTAGCTACAGAGTAAAGCTCCCTCTACACTGTCCCATCAAACACTCCCAGGGCAGGTACAGGGTTAGATACAGAGTAAAGCTCCCTCTACACTGTCCCATCAAACACTCCCAGGGCAGGTACAGGGTTAGATACAGAGTAAAGCTCCCTCTACACTGTCCCATCAAACACTCCCAGGGCAGGTACAGGGGGTTAGATACAGAGTAAAGCTCCCTCTACACTGTCCCATCAAACACTCCCAGGGCAGGTACAGGGTTAGCTACAGAGTAAAGCTCCCTCTACACTGTCCCATCAAACACTCCCAGGGCAGGTACAGGGTTAGATACAGAGTAAAGCTCCCTCTACACTGTCCCATCAAACACTCCCAGGGCAGGTACAGGGTTAGATACAGAGTAAAGCTCCCTCTACACTGTCCCATCAAACACTCCCAGGGCAGGTACAGGGTTAGATACAGAGTAAAGCTCCCTCTACACTGTCCCATCAAACACTCCCAGGGCAGGTACAGGGTTAGATACAGAGTAAAGCTCCCTCTACACTGTCCCATCAAATACTCCCGGGGCAGGTACAGGGTTAGATACAGAGTAAAGCTCCCGCTACACCGTCCCATCAAATACTCCCGGGGCAGGTACAGGGTTAGATACAGAGTAAAGCTCCCTCTACACTGTCCCATCAAACACTCCCAGGGCAGGTACAGGGGGTTAGATACAGAGTAAAGCTCCCTCTACACTGTCCCATCAAACACTCCCAGGGCAGGTACAGGGGGTTAGATACAGAGTAAAGCTCCCTCTACACTGTCCCATCAAACACTCCCAGGGCAGGTACAGGGTTAGATACAGAGTAAAGCTCCCTCTACACTGTCCCATCAAACACTCCCAGGGCAGGTACAGGGTTAGCTACAGAGTAAAGCTCCCTCTACACTGTCCCATCAAACACTCCCAGGGCAGGTACAGGGTTAGATACAGAGTAAAGCTCCCTCTACACTGTCCCATCAAACACTCCCAGGGCAGGTACAGGGTTAGATACAGAGTAAAGCTCCCTCTACACTGTCCCATCAAACACTCCCAGGGCAGGTACAGGGGGTTAGATACAGAGTAAAGCTCCCTCTACACTGTCCCATCAAACACTCCCAGGGCAGGTACAGGGTTAGCTACAGAGTAAAGCTCCCTCTACACTGTCCCATCAAACACTCCCAGGGCAGGTACAGGGTTAGATACAGAGTAAAGCTCCCTCTACACTGTCCCATCAAACACTCCCAGGGCAGGTACAGGGTTAGATACAGAGTAAAGCTCCCTCTACACTGTCCCATCAAACACTCCCAGGGCAGGTACAGGGTTAGATACAGAGTAAAGCTCCCTCTACACTGTCCCATCAAACACTCCCAGGGCAGGTACAGGGTTAGCTACAGAGTAAAGCTCCCTCTACACTGTCCCATCAAACACTCCCAGGGCAGGTACAGGGTTAGATACAGAGTAAAGCTCCCTCTACACTGTCCCATCAAACACTCCCAGGGCAGGTACAGGGGGTTAGATACAGAGTAAAGCTCCCTCTACACTGTCCCATCAAACACTCCCAGGGCAGGTACAGGGTTAGCTACAGAGTAAAGCTCCCTCTACACTGTCCCATCAAACACTCCCAGGGCAGGTACAGGGTTAGATACAGAGTAAAGCTCCCTCTACACTGTCCCATCAAACACTCCCAGGGCAGGTACAGGGTTAGATACAGAGTAAAGCTCCCTCTACACTGTCCCATCAAACACTCCCAGGGCAGGTACAGGGGGTTAGATACAGAGTAAAGCTCCCTCTACACTGTCCCATCAAACACTCCCAGGGCAGGTACAGGGTTAGCTACAGAGTAAAGCTCCCTCTACACTGTCCCATCAAACACTCCCAGGGCAGGTACAGGGTTAGATACAGAGTAAAGCTCCCTCTACACTGTCCCATCAAACACTCCCAGGGCAGGTACAGGGGGTTAGATACAGAGTAAAGCTCCCTCTACACTGTCCCATCAAACACTCCCAGGGCAGGTACAGGGTTAGCTACAGAGTAAAGCTCCCTCTACACTGTCCCATCAAACACTCCCAGGGCAGGTACAGGGTTAGATACAGAGTAAAGCTCCCTCTACACTGTCCCATCAAACACTCCCAGGGCAGGTACAGGGTTAGATACAGAGTAAAGCTCCCTCTACACTGTCCCATCAAACACTCCCAGGGCAGGTACAGGGGGTTAGATACAGAGTAAAGCTCCCTCTACACTGTCCCATCAAACACTCCCAGGGCAGGTACAGGGTTAGCTACAGAGTAAAGCTCCCTCTACACTGTCCCATCAAACACTCCCAGGGCAGGTACAGGGTTAGATACAGAGTAAAGCTCCCTCTACACTGTCCCATCAAACACTCCCAGGGCAGGTACAGGGTTAGATACAGAGTAAAGCTCCCTCTACACTGTCCCATCAAACACTCCCAGGGCAGGTACAGGGTTAGATACAGAGTAAAGCTCCCTCTACACTGTCCCATCAAACACTCCCAGGGCAGGTACAGGGTTAGATACAGAGTAAAGCTCCCTCTACACTGTCCCATCAAATACTCCCGGGGCAGGTACAGGGTTAGATACAGAGTAAAGCTCCCGCTACACCGTCCCATCAAATACTCCCGGGGCAGGTACAGGGTTAGATACAGAGTAAAGCTCCCTCTACACTGTCCCATCAAACACTCCCAGGGCAGGTACAGGGGGTTAGATACAGAGTAAAGCTCCCTCTACACTGTCCCATCAAACACTCCCAGGGCAGGTACAGGGGGTTAGATACAGAGTAAAGCTCCCTCTACACTGTCCCATCAAACACTCCCAGGGCAGGTACAGGGTTAGCTACAGAGTAAAGCTCCCTCTACACTGTCCCATCAAACACTCCCAGGGCAGGTACAGGGTTAGATACAGAGTAAAGCTCCCTCTACACTGTCCCATCAAACACTCCCAGGGCAGGTACAGGGTTAGATACAGAGTAAAGCTCCCTCTACACTGTCCCATCAAACACTCCCAGGGCAGGTACAGGGGGTTAGATACAGAGTAAAGCTCCCTCTACACTGTCCCATCAAACACTCCCAGGGCAGGTACAGGGTTAGCTACAGAGTAAAGCTCCCTCTACACTGTCCCATCAAACACTCCCAGGGCAGGTACAGGGTTAGATACAGAGTAAAGCTCCCTCTACACTGTCCCATCAAACACTCCCAGGGCAGGTACAGGGTTAGATACAGAGTAAAGCTCCCTCTACACTGTCCCATCAAACACTCCCAGGGCAGGTACAGGGGGTTAGATACAGAGTAAAGCTCCCTCTACACTGTCCCATCAAACACTCCCAGGGCAGGTACAGGGTTAGCTACAGAGTAAAGCTCCCTCTACACTGTCCCATCAAACACTCCCAGGGCAGGTACAGGGTTAGATACAGAGTAAAGCTCCCTCTACACTGTCCCATCAAACACTCCCAGGGCAGGTACAGGGTTAGATACAGAGTAAAGCTCCCTCTACACTGTCCCATCAAACACTCCCAGGGCAGGTACAGGGTTAGATACAGAGTAAAGCTCCCTCTACACTGTCCCATCAAACACTCCCAGGGCAGGTACAGGGTTAGATACAGAGTAAAGCTCCCTCTACACTGTCCCATCAAATACTCCCGGGGCAAGTACAGGGTTAGATACAGAGTAAAGCTCCCTCTACACTGTCCCATCAAACACTCCCAGGGCAGGTACAGGGTTAGATACAGAGTAAAGCTCCCTCTACACTGTCCCATCAAACACTCCCAGGGCAGGTACAGGGTTAGATACAGAGTAAAGCTCCCTCTACACTGTCCCATCAAACACTCCCAGGGCAGGTACAGGGTTAGATACAGAGTAAAGCTCCCTCTACACTGTCCCATCAAACACTCCCAGGGCAGGTACAGGGTTAGCTACAGAGTAAAGCTCCCTCTACACTGTCCCATCAAACACTCCCAGGGCAGGTACAGGGTTAGATACAGAGTAAAGCTCCCTCTACACTGTCCCATCAAACACTCCCAGGGCAGGTACAGGGTTAGATACAGAGTAAAGCTCCCTCTACACTGTCCCATCAAACACTCCCAGGGCAGGTACAGGGGGTTAGATACAGAGTAAAGCTCCCTCTACACTGTCCCATCAAACACTCCCAGGGCAGGTACAGGGTTAGCTACAGAGTAAAGCTCCCTCTACACTGTCCCATCAAACACTCCCAGGGCAGGTACAGGGTTAGATACAGAGTAAAGCTCCCTCTACACTGTCCCATCAAACACTCCCAGGGCAGGTACAGGGTTAGATACAGAGTAAAGCTCCCTCTACACTGTCCCATCAAACACTCCCAGGGCAGGTACAGGGGGTTAGATACAGAGTAAAGCTCCCTCTACACTGTCCCATCAAACACTCCCAGGGCAGGTACAGGGTTAGCTACAGAGTAAAGCTCCCTCTACACTGTCCCATCAAACACTCCCAGGGCAGGTACAGGGTTAGATACAGAGTAAAGCTCCCTCTACACTGTCCCATCAAACACTCCCAGGGCAGGTACAGGGTTAGATACAGAGTAAAGCTCCCTCTACACTGTCCCATCAAACACTCCCAGGGCAGGTACAGGGGGTTAGATACAGAGTAAAGCTCCCTCTACACTGTCCCATCAAACACTCCCAGGGCAGGTACAGGGTTAGCTACAGAGTAAAGCTCCCTCTACACTGTCCCATCAAACACTCCCAGGGCAGGTACAGGGTTAGATACAGAGTAAAGCTCCCTCTACACTGTCCCATCAAACACTCCCAGGGCAGGTACAGGGTTAGATACAGAGTAAAGCTCCCTCTACACTGTCCCATCAAACACTCCCAGGGCAGGTACAGGGTTAGATACAGAGTAAAGCTCCCTCTACACTGTCCCATCAAACACTCCCAGGGCAGGTACAGGGTTAGATACAGAGTAAAGCTCCCTCTACACTGTCCCATCAAATACTCCCGGGGCAGGTACAGGGTTAGATACAGAGTAAAGCTCCCTCTACACTGTCCCATCAAACACTCCCAGGGCAGGTACAGGGTTAGATACAGAGTAAAGCTCCCTCTACACTGTCCCATCAAACACTCCCAGGGCAGGTACAGGGTTAGATACAGAGTAAAGCTCCCTCTACACTGTCCCATCAAACACTCCCAGGGCAGGTACAGGGTTAGATACAGAGTAAAGCTCCCTCTACACTGTCCCATCAAACACTCCCAGGGCAGGTACAGGGTTAGCTACAGAGTAAAGCTCCCTCTACACTGTCCCATCAAACACTCCCAGGGCAGGTACAGGGTTAGATACAGAGTAAAGCTCCCTCTACACTGTCCCATCAAACACTCCCAGGGCAGGTACAGGGTTAGATACAGAGTAAAGCTCCCTCTACACTGTCCCATCAAACACTCCCAGGGCAGGTACAGGGGGTTAGATACAGAGTAAAGCTCCCTCTACACTGTCCCATCAAACACTCCCAGGGCAGGTACAGGGTTAGCTACAGAGTAAAGCTCCCTCTACACTGTCCCATCAAACACTCCCAGGGCAGGTACAGGGTTAGATACAGAGTAAAGCTCCCTCTACACTGTCCCATCAAACACTCCCAGGGCAGGTACAGGGTTAGATACAGAGTAAAGCTCCCTCTACACTGTCCCATCAAACACTCCCAGGGCAGGTACAGGGGGTTAGATACAGAGTAAAGCTCCCTCTACACTGTCCCATCAAACACTCCCAGGGCAGGTACAGGGTTAGCTACAGAGTAAAGCTCCCTCTACACTGTCCCATCAAACACTCCCAGGGCAGGTACAGGGTTAGATACAGAGTAAAGCTCCCTCTACACTGTCCCATCAAACACTCCCAGGGCAGGTACAGGGTTAGATACAGAGTAAAGCTCCCTCTACACTGTCCCATCAAACACTCCCAGGGCAGGTACAGGGTTAGATACAGAGTAAAGCTCCCTCTACACTGTCCCATCAAACACTCCCAGGGCAGGTACAGGGTTAGCTACAGAGTAAAGCTCCCTCTACACTGTCCCATCAAACACTCCCAGGGCAGGTACAGGGTTAGATACAGAGTAAAGCTCCCTCTACACTGTCCCATCAAACACTCCCAGGGCAGGTACAGGGTTAGATACAGAGTAAAGCTCCCTCTACACTGTCCCATCAAACACTCCCAGGGCAGGTACAGGGGGTTAGATACAGAGTAAAGCTCCCTCTACACTGTCCCATCAAACACTCCCAGGGCAGGTACAGGGTTAGCTACAGAGTAAAGCTCCCTCTACACTGTCCCATCAAACACTCCCAGGGCAGGTACAGGGTTAGCTACAGAGTAAAGCTCCCTCTACACTGTCCCATCAAACACTCCCAGGGCAGGTACAGGGTTAGATACAGAGTAAAGCTCCCTCTACACTGTCCCATCAAACACTCCCAGGGCAGGTACAGGGTTAGATACAGAGTAAAGCTCCCTCTACACTGTCCCATCAAACACTCCCAGGGCAGGTACAGGGTTAGATACAGAGTAAAGCTCCCTCTACACTGTCCCATCAAATACTCCCAGGGCAGGTACAGGGGGTTAGATACAGAGTAAAGCTCCCTCTACACTGTCCCATCAAACACTCCCAGGGCAGGTACAGGGGGTTAGATACAGAGTAAAGCTCCCTCTACACTGTCCCATCAAACACTCCCAGGGCAGGTACAGGGTTAGCTACAGAGTAAAGCTCCCTCTACACTGTCCCATCAAACACTCCCAGGGCAGGTACAGGGTTAGATACAGAGTAAAGCTCCCTCTACACTGTCCCATCAAACACTCCCAGGGCAGGTACAGGGTTAGATACAGAGTAAAGCTCCCTCTACACTGTCCCATCAAACACTCCCAGGGCAGGTACAGGGGGTTAGATACAGAGTAAAGCTCCCTCTACACTGTCCCATCAAACACTCCCAGGGCAGGTACAGGGTTAGCTACAGAGTAAAGCTCCCTCTACACTGTCCCATCAAACACTCCCAGGGCAGGTACAGGGTTAGATACAGAGTAAAGCTCCCTCTACACTGTCCCATCAAACACTCCCAGGGCAGGTACAGGGTTAGATACAGAGTAAAGCTCCCTCTACACTGTCCCATCAAACACTCCCAGGGCAGGTACAGGGGGTTAGATACAGAGTAAAGCTCCCTCTACACTGTCCCATCAAACACTCCCAGGGCAGGTACAGGGTTAGCTACAGAGTAAAGCTCCCTCTACACTGTCCCATCAAACACTCCCAGGGCAGGTACAGGGTTAGATACAGAGTAAAGCTCCCTCTACACTGTCCCATCAAACACTCCCAGGGCAGGTACAGGGTTAGATACAGAGTAAAGCTCCCTCTACACTGTCCCATCAAACACTCCCAGGGCAGGTACAGGGTTAGATACAGAGTAAAGCTCCCTCTACACTGTCCCATCAAACACTCCCAGGGCAGGTACAGGGTTAGATACAGAGTAAAGCTCCCTCTACACTGTCCCATCAAATACTCCCGGGGCAGGTACAGGGTTAGATACAGAGTAAAGCTCCCGCTACACCGTCCCATCAAATACTCCCGGGGCAGGTACAGGGTTAGATACAGAGTAAAGCTCCCTCTACACTGTCCCATCAAACACTCCCAGGGCAGGTACAGGGTTAGATAAGAGTAGAGCTCCCTCTACACTGTCCCATCAAACACTCCCAGGGCAGGTACAGGGTTAGATACAGAGTAAAGCTCCCTCTACACTGTCCCGTCAAACACTCCCAGGGCAGGTACAGGGTTAGATACAGAGTAAAGCTCCCTCTACACTGTCCCATCAAACACTCCCAGGGCAGGTACAGGGTTAGATACAGAGTAAAGCTCCCTCTACACTGTCCCATCAAACACTCCCAGGGCAGGTACAGGGTTAGATACAGAGTAAAGCTCCCTCTACACTGTCCCATCAAATACTCCCGGGGCAGGTACAGGGTTAGATACAGAGTAAAGCTCCCGCTACACCGTCCCATCAAATACTCCCGGGGCAGGTACAGGGGTAGATACAGAGTAAAGCTCCCTCTACACTGTCCCATCAAACACTCCCAGGGCAGGTACAGGGTTAGATACAGAGTAAAGCTCCCTCTACACTGTCCCATCAAACACTCCCAGGGCAGGTACAGGGTTAGATACAGAGTAAAGCTCCCTCTACACTGTCCCATCAAACACTCCCAGGGCAGGTACAGGGTTAGATACAGAGTAAAGCTCCCTCTACACTGTCCCGTCAAACACTCCCAGGGCAGGTACAGGATTAGATACGGAGTAAAGCTCCCTCTACACTGTCCCGTCAAACACTCCCAGGGCAGGTACAGGGTTAGATAGAGAGTAAAGCTCCCTCTACACTGTCCTGTTCAGCTCTTACTCCCGCTGCAGGGACACGTCGTGTTTGACTCAGAGTGAGACTGACATATTCGGGGCAGTTTCGAGCTCTGGTCCGCTCCGTCCCTGCCACTGAATTTAACCTCCTCAAACGTTCCACGTGAGACCTTCGCAGTCTGGAAGCAGCGGAAACCGCCCGGGCTGGATTTGGTCCGCAGTCCGCTGTGGTGAAAGGTGAAAGTCTCAGGTACCAGTACAGGGAAGGATAGAGTGATTGCAGCTAATAAACCAGACTGACGTTAATCCATACCATCGGGATTCCCTGAACCATCCAGCTCTGTATGAGGAGGGAAAGAGAGGAGGCGGAGGTCAGAACGTTTCATCGATCAGTGATACGCACAGACACGCGCACGCACAGACACGCGCACGCACAGACACGCGCACGCACAGACACGCGCACGCACAGACACGCGCACGTACAAACACACGCACGCACAGACACGCGCACGCACAGACACACGCACGCACAGACACGCGCACGCACAGACACACGCACGCACAGACACGCGCACGCACAGACACGCGCACGTACAAACACGTGCACGCACAGACACGCGCACGCACAGACACGCGCACGCACAGACACGCGCACGTACAAACACGCGCACCCACAGACACGCGCACGTACAGACACGCGCACGCACAGACACGCGCACGCACAGACACACGCACGCACAGACACGCGCACGCACAGACACGCGCTCGCACAGACACGCGCACGCACAGACACGCGCACGCACAGACACGCGCACGCACAGACACGCGCACGTACAAACACGCACACTCACAAACGCACACACACACAAACACGCGCACGTACAAACACGCGCACGCACAAACACGCGCACGCACAAACACGCGCACGTACAAACACGCACACTCACAAACACACGCACGCACAAACACGCACACTCACAAACGCACACACACCCACACAACACGCGCACAATGCATCTGCATAACATCGACACAGACACAAACGCGAGTAAGGAGAAGCCGTTTCCAGTGGCAGGAGGGTCGGTAACCAGAGGACACAGATTTAAGATAATCGGCAAAAGAACCAGAGGGGGAGACGAGGAGAATGTTTTTTTACGCAGCGAGTTGTTCTGATCTGGAATGCGCTGCCTGAAAGGGCGGTGGAAGCAGATTCAATAATAACTTTCAAAAGGGGGAATTGGATAAATACTTGAAGGGGAAAAATTTGCAGGGGCTCTGGGGAAAGAGCAGGGGGGGGAATTGAGACTAATTGGATAGATCTTTCAAAGAGCCGGCGCAGGCACGATGGGCCGAATGGCCTCCTTCTAATAAAACGTCCCGAGGCGCTTCACAGGAGCGTGAAATCCGACAAAATTTGACACCGAGCCACATAAGGAGATATTATATGCCAGGTTGGTCAAAGAGGTAGGTTTTAAGGAGCGTCTTAAAAGGAGGAGAGAGAGAGAGGCGGAGAGGTTTAGGGAGGGAATTCCAGAGCTTAGGGCCCAGGCAGCTGAAGGCACGGCCGCCAATGGTGGTTGGCAGTCCAGGGTTTTCTGCGTCTGCGGGCTGGGGCAGTGAGTGTTGGTGGGCTATTCAACTGTAGAGGCATCACAGCTGGTACCCAATCCCGTCCTGACCCGACACCCACAAACCAGCTTGCAGAATTCACTGGGTGGGGGGGTGGGGTGGGGCGATCGGGAGCAGGAATTCTGGCCGATTATTCCTCCAACCCCCCCACCACCCCACTCCCGAGCTCCGTATCGGGTGATGCGTCTCACAAACCTGTCGAGTCCCTCCGATCGTCGCTGGTGTGATTCTCCCCGGCATCCTGCGCTGTTTCCGTCACGGCTGTGACCTTCTCCGCGAAGCCTTATTGGGGAGGAAGAAAACAGGGGGAGGGAGGGGGAGAAAAAAAAAATACAGGACAATTAATATTTTCACCGGAACAACGAAGTTCGATGGATCCAAGATCGCGATCTAAGGGGAAGGGGGAAGAGGAGAGTGCAATCCAAGTGCGAAGGATTGTCGGAGGGGCCGTCTTTCAATTGAGACGTTAAACCGAGGGCCCCGTCTGCCCCTCTCAGGTGGGTGTAAAAGATCCCACCGCCCACTATTTGGAAGAAGAGCAGGGGGAGTTCTCCCCGGTGTCTTGGGCCCTTGACCAACATCACTAAAAATCAGATGATCTGGTCATTTATCACATTGCTGTTTGTGGGATCTTGCTGTGCTCAAATTGGCTGCCGCGTTTCCTGCATTACAACAGTGAGCACACTTCAAAAAAAAAAGTACTTCATCGGCCGTAAAGCGCTTTGGGACGTCCTGAGGTGGTGAAAGACGCTGGAGAAATGGGAGTCTTTCTTTCTTCGATGTCTTCAGTTAAAACCGTGCGACAAATTCCTTCCTCAATAACCCGCCTGATGAGCTTATCTGACAGCAACGCCAAGCCAGCCGAGCGTCACTCGGTGCGTCCGACTCACCGTCATCCACCGCACCAGGGGAGACTGATGTTGAATTCACAGCTGTGCTATTATTTCCTGTGTCGACACCTGTTAAATAATTTAAGAAAAACAACGTGCGTTAGTCGATCCCTCTTAATCCAACGACGATTTGCAAATATCCAGCATGTTTAGCACAGTAAAACGTCCCAAGGCGCTTCACAGGAAGGGGTGGGAAGGCTGTGTGAGAGATGTCAGGTTGATAATACAAGTGAGAACCAGGCTGAATATAGAAAGTTCAGAGAGGAAGTGAAAAAGGAAATAAGAGGGACAAAGAGAGAGTGAGAGAATAGACTGGCGACCGACACAAAAGGGAATCCAAAAGTCTTTTAAAGGTATATGAACAGTAAACGGGTAGTAAGAGGAGGGGTGGGGTCGATTAGGGACCAAAAAGGAGATCTACGCATGGAGCCAGAGGGCATGGCCGAGGTACTAAATGAGAACTTTGCATCTGTCTTTACCAAGGAAGAAGATGCTGCCAAAGCCACAGTAAAAGAGGAGGTAGTTGAGATACTGGATGGGCTAAAAATTGATGGAGGAGGTACTAGAAAGGCTGGCTGTACTTAAAGTAGATAAGTCACCAGGTCCGGATGGGATGCATCCTAGGTTGCTGAGGGAAGTAAGGCTGGAAATTGCGGAGGTGCTGGCCATAATCTTCCAAACATCCGTAGATATGGGGGTGGTGCCAGAGGACTGGAGAATTGAAAATGTTACACCCTTGTTCAAAAAAGGGAGTAAGGATAAACCCAGCAACTACAGGCCAGTCAGTTTAACCTCGGTGGTGGGGAAACTTTCAGAAACGATAATCCGGGACAGAGTTAATTGTCACTTGGACAACTGTGGATTAATAAAGGAAAGTCAGCACGGATTTGTTAAAGGCAAATTGTGTTTAACCTGATGGAGTTTTTTGATGAGGTAACAGAGAGGGTCGATGAGGGCAATGTGGTTGATGTTGTGTATATGGACTTTCAAAAGGCGTTTGATAAAGTGCCGCACAATAGGCTTGTCATCAAGATTGAAGCCCTTGGAATAAAAGGGGCAGTGGCAGCATGGATACAAAATTGGCTAAGTGACAGGAAACGGAGAGTAGTGGTGAACGGTTGTTTTTCGGACTGGAGGGAGGTGTACAGTGGTGTTCCCCAGGGGTCGGTGCTGGGACCACTGCTTTTCTTGATATATATTAATGACTTGGACTTGGGTGTAAAGGGCACAATCTCAAAATTTGCAGATGACACAAAACTTGGAAGTGTAGTGAACAGTGAGGAGGATAGTGATAGACTTCAAGAGGATTATAGACAGGCTGGTGGAACGGGCGGACACGTGGCAGATGAAATTTAACACAGGAAGAATGAGGAGAGGCAATATAAACTGAAGGGTACAACTCTAAAAGGGATGCAGGAACAGAGAGATCTGGGGGTTTATGTGCACAAATCTTTGAAGGTGGCAGGACAGGTTGAGAAAGTGGTTAAAAAAGCATACGGGATCCTGGGCTTTATAAATAGAGGCATAGAGTACAAAAGCAAGGAGGTTATGATGAACCTTTATAAAACACTGGCTCGATCACAGCTGGAGCATTGTGTCCAGTTCTGGGCACCGCACTTTAGGAAGGATGTCAAGGCCTTGGAGAGGGTGCAGAGGAGATTTACCAGAATGGTCCCAGAGATGAGGGACTTCAGTTATGTGGAGAGACTGGAGAAGCTGGGATTGTTCTCCTTAGAGCAGAGAAGGTTGAGGGGAGATTTGATAGAGGTGTTCAAAATCATGAAGGGTCCAGACAAAGTAGATAGAGAGAAACTGTACCCATTGGCGGAAGGGTCGAGAACCAGAGGACGCAGATTTAAGGTGATTGGCAAAAGAACCAAAGGCGATGTTTGGAAAAACCTTTTTACGAGTTGTTCTGATCTGGAATGCGCTGCCTGAAAGGGCGGTGGAAGCAGATTCAATAATAACTTTCAAAAGGGGAATTGGATAAATATTTGAAGGGAAAAAATTTGCAGGGCTACGGGGAAAGAGCAGGGAATGGGACTAACTGGATCGCTCTTACAAAGAGCCAGCATGGGCTCGATGGGCCAAATGGCCTCCTTCTGTGCTGTAACCATTCTATGATTCTACAGGAGTGATTATCAAACAAAATTTGACACCAATAGATGTTAGGACAGGTGACCAAAAGCTTGGCCAAAGAGGTAGGTTTTAAGGAGCGTCTTAAAGGAGGAGAGAGAGAGGCGGAGAGGTTTAGGGAGGGAATTCCAGAGCTTAGGGCCCAGGCAGCTGAAGGCACGGCCGCCAATGGTGGAGCGATGGAAATCGGGGGATGGACAAGAGTCCAGAATTGGAGGAGCGCAGAGATCTCGGAGGGTCGTAGGGTTGGAGGAGGTTACAGAGATAGGGAGGGGAGAGGAGGCCATGAAGGGATTTGAACAGGAGGATGAGAATTTTAAAATCAAGGCGTTCCCGGACAGGGAGCCGATGTAGGTCAGAGAGCACAGGGGGTGATGGGTGAACGGGACTTGGTGCGAGTTAGGATACGGGGGCAGCAGAGTTTTGGATGAGTTGAAGTTCACGGGAGGTGGGAGATGGGAGACCGGCCGGGAGAGCATTATAAGAACATAAGAAATAGGAGCAGGAGTAGTCCATTCGGCCCCTCGAGCCTGCTCCGCCATTCAATCAGATCGAGGCTGATCTTCAACCTCAACTCCACTTTCCCGCCCGATCCCCATATCCCTTGATTCCCTTCGTGTCCAAAAATCTATCGATCTCAGTCTTGAATATACTCAACGACTGAGCATCCACAGCCCTCTGGGGTAGAGAATTCCAAAGATTCACAACCCTCTGAGTAAAGAAATTCCTCCTCATCTCAGTCTTAAATGGCCGACCCCTTATCCTGAGACTATGCCCCCTAGTTCTAGACTCTCCAGCCAGGGGAAACAGCCTCTCAGCATCTACCCTGTCAAAACCTCTCAGAATCTTATATGTTTCAATGAGATCACCTCTCATTCTTCTAAACTCCAGAGAGTATAGGCCCATTCTACTCAATCTCTCCTCATAGGACAACCCTCTCATCCCAGGAATCAATCGAGTGAACCTTCGTTGCACCGCCTCTAAGGCAAGTATATCCTTCCTTAGATAAGGAGACCAAAACTGTGCACAGTACTCCAGGTGAGGTCCCACCAAAGCCCTGTACAATTGTAGCAAGACTTCCTTACTCTTGGACTCCAAACCCCTTGCAATAAAGGCCAACACGCTAATTGCTTGCTGTACCTACATGCTAACTTTCTGTGTTTCTTGTACGAGGACACCCAAGTCTCTCTGAACACCAACATGTACAAAATTATTCTACTTGGAAAGGAGTTGAGATCGGGGCTATTAACCTTGTTACCTGAGACTTGGAGAGTCAGGAGGACGCAGATCACCAACATCATCATGGCAGCTAAAAGGGAAAGCAGAGGCGTTAGGACACATGCAACAGAAGTGCCGACACAATGAGCTTCCCTCTCAGTGGGTGAGAATCACTGAATCACAGAATGATACAGCACAGGAGGAGGCCATTCGGCCCATCGTTCCCGTGCTGGCTCTTTTCCCCATAACCCTGCAAATTAGTCCTCGTCAGGTACATGTCCAATTGCCTTTTGAAACTTCCCATGGAATCTGCTCCCACCGCCCTTTCAGGGAGCGCGTTCCAGATCATAACAACCCTCTGTGTGAAAAAATGTCTCCTCATCTCCCCCTCTGGTTCTTTTGCCAATTACCTTAAATCTGTGTCCTCTGGTTACCGACCCTCCTGCCACTGGAAACAGTTTCTCCTTATTTACTCGATCAAAACCCCTCATGATCTTGAACCCCTCGATTAAATCTCCCCTTAACCTTCTCTGCTCCAAGGAGAACAATCCCAGCTTCTCCAGTCTCTCCACATAACTGAAGTCCCTCATCCCTGGGACCATTCTGGTAAATCTCCTCTGCACCCTCTCCGAGGCCTTGAATACAAATAAAATATATTGTGTTGCATTAAGTGTATTATATTGTGTGTTCGTAAACTTCAGCTCATCCAAAGCTCTGCTGCCCCCCCGTATCCTAACTCGCACCGAGTCGCGTTCACCCATCACCCCCTGTGCTCGCTGACCTACATCGGCTCCCGGTCCGGGAACGCCTCGATTTTAAAATTCTCATCCTCGTTTTCAAATCCCTCCTCGCCCCCACCCCTCCCTATCTCTGTAACCTCCTCCAGCCCCTACGACCCTCCGAGATCTCTGCGCTCCTCCAATTCCGGCCTCTTGTCCATCCCCCGATTCCCATCGCTCCACCATTGGCGGCCGTGCCTTCAGCTGCCTGGGCCCTAAGCTCTGGAATTCCCTCCCTAAACCTCTCCGCCTCTCTCTCTCCTCCTTTAAGACGCTCCTTAAAACCTCCCTCTTTGACCAAGCTTTTGGTCACCTGTCCTAATATCTCCTTATGTGGCTCGGTGTCAAATTTTGTCTGATTTACGCTCCTGTGAAGCGCCTTGGGACGTTTCACTACGTTAAAGGCGCTATATAAATGCAGGTTGTTGTACAGTCGTGTAACATTTAATGCAATGTTTGTTAAACTTTATGCAACGTGTCGTATTGCTGGATCCCAAGTTCCAACCCCAATCTGTGATGTGTTAGCTGGTCACACACAGAGGGGCAGTAAGGGGTCCTACAATTAACCTCACTGCCTGCAATGGGCAGGGGGGATTATAAAGCAGCGTTGGGGTTCCTAATCACTAGGCAGTATCACCTCTCCCCTCCCACCCCCACCCCAACGTACGTACGGGTTTTGGGTGGAGACACGGCCACGACGCCCACCACAGTCGAATATCCCACCGGCACTCCTCGCACCGGGCTCACAGGCGGAGAATGGGGTGGCTGGGTGACCTGCCCACCAGGTCAAAGCGATGGGGACAAGGGGTGTGCCGTTGGGGTGGTTAATTCCCCGTGCCAGTTCCAACAATGAGGAGGGGGGCGATATTCTGATGTCACTGTCATTGCACACAAGAGAGTGAAACGAAAGAAAGAAGGAACTTGCATTTCTACAGCGCCTTTCACCACCTCAGGACGTCCCAAAGCGCTTTACAGCCAATGAAGTACTTTTTTGAAGAGTGGTCACTGTTGTAATGTAGGAAACGCAGCAGCCAATTTGCGCACAGCAAGATCCCACAAACAGCAATGTGATAATGACCAGATCATCTGTTCTTTTTTTAGTGATGTTTGTTGAGGGATAAATATCGGCCCCAGGACACCGGGGAGAACTCCCCCTGCTCTTCTTCGAAATAGCGGCAGGGAGATAGTTTTACGCCCACCTGAAGGGGCAGACGGGGCCCTCGGTTTAACGTCTATCGAAAGACAGCACCTCCGACAGTGCAGCACTCCCTCAGTACTGACCCTCCGACAGTGCGGCGCTCCCTCAGTACTGACCCTCCAACAGCGCGGCGCTCCCTCAGTACTGACCCTCCGACAGCGCGGCGCTCCCTCAGTACTGACCCTCCGACAGTGCGGCGCTCCCTCAGTACTGACCCTCCGACAGTGCGGCGCTCCCTCAGTAATGACCCTCCGACAGTGCGGCGCTCCCTCAGTAATGACCCTCCGACAGTGCAGCGCTCCCTCAGTACTGACCCTCCGACAGTGCGGCGCTCCCTCGGTACTGGGCACTGGGGGAGTGTCGGCCTGGGATTACGGGGCTCAAGTCTCTGGAGTGGGGGCTCGAACCCACGACCTTCTGACTCAGAGGCGAGAGAGAGAGAGAGAGAGGGAGAGAGAGAGAGAGAGATGGAGAGAGAGACCCACAGAGCCAAATACACCTGGTATAACCTTCAGGTGTGAAGTCCATTCTTGAGGTGCTGGCACCCACTCGAGATGGGAATCTCCTACAGGGAAAGCACAGGCTCTGGTGGGATTTCTAAACCCGGGATATATATTCCGGACCCCTCTATTCCCAAGCTCGGGACACGGAATGTGCCCTGAATTGAGGAATGCAAGTCAGCTGAGTGTGTGTGAGTTTTAAAGCTGCAACCCACAAGTTTATAAACGCTGCTTCAGTTCTCTTACGATGATTTTTTTTTAAAATCAAAATTAGGTCAGTTCCAACGTGCGAGGCGAGAGAGGGGGATTTCCACAAAAAAAAATATAAACGTGTCGAGTCACATCAATTGCAGAGAAAGCCAGCAACCTGCCACAGACCAAAAATTACAGAAAGGGCAATTTCAGCCTTTCTTGATTCAACAGCCCCATTCATTGAAAACAAAATCCTCAATATCTCTCCTTGAGAAACTGACTGCAAAATCACTTGAGAAAATGTTACATTGCTTGTTTTAAAATCTACTTTTTTTACCCTGTCCCCAAATTGTCTCAGTATTTTTTTTGCTGCAGAATCCAATGCTCTGAAAGTTTTGCTAAACTTTTTTTTATGTAAAGAAAAGTTTCACCAGGAGGGTGTTTCGGATAATGCCCCAATCACTCACCCCAATCAGCTCCTGATCTCCTTCAAATCGTGGCTCCTCGTCCTCTTAAGGCTAATTGCCTAGAATCTGATAGAACATTCAATTCATAAGATGCTCAGTTGCTTTTGCAAGAGGTTTAAGTGAGAGCTAGGTCCCGCCTCTCAGTCAGGCACCGACCGCAAGAATATGCAAATCCAGGGACACACACTGACGAAGCAATCTGGAAGGAAACTTTGCATTAAATTAATTGTTAAATCATCTAATGCTGCATTACATTGGTTGCAAAAAATGGCACAGATCCTGGCGAATGGGAAAGATACAAAGATCAACAAGGGGTCACAAAACAGATAGTAAGAGCTACAAAAAGAGAGTATGAAAAGAAACTCTCAAGGGATATCAAAACCAATACGAAGAACTTTTATAGTTATATTAGGAAAAAGAGGGTGGTCAGGAGCAGTGTTGGCCCCTTAAAAACTGAAAGTGGGGATATTGTCATTGACAATGGGGAAATGGCGGACATGTTGAACAATTACTTTGCGTCAGTATTTACAGTCGAAAAAGAGGATAGCATGCCGGAAATCCCAAGAAAACTTATATTGAATCGGGGACAGGGACTCGATAAAATTAACATAAGTAAAGCAACAGTAATGAAGAAAATAATAGCACTAAAGAGTGACAAATCCCCAGGACCAGATGGTTTCCATCCCAGGGTTTTAAAGGAAGTAGGTGAGCACATTGCAGATGCCCTAACTATAATCTTTCAAAGTTCTCCAGATTCAGGAACTGTCCCTCTAGATTGGCAAATTGCACATGTCACTCCGCTTTTTAAGAAAGGAGAGAGAGGGAAACCAGGGAATTATAGACCAGTTAGCCTAACATCTGTTGTGGGGCAAATGCTGGAGTCTATAATTAAGGATAGGGTGACTGAACACCTCGAGAATTTTCAGTTAATCAGAGAGAGCCAGCATGGATTTGTGAAAGGTAGGTCGTGCCTGACAAGCCTGATTGAATTTTTTGAAGAGGTGACTAAAGTAGTGGACAGGGGAATGTCAATGGATGTTATTTATATGGACTTCCAGAAGGCATTTGATAAGGTCCCACATAAGAGTCTGTCAGCTAAGATAGAAGCTCATGGAATCGAGGGAAAAGTACAGACTTGGATAGGAAGTTGGCTGAGCGAAAGGCGACAGAGAGTAGGGATAATGGGTAGGTACTCACATTGGCAGGATGTGACTAGTGGAGTCCCGCAGGGATCTGTCTTGGGGCCTCGATTATTCACAATATTTATTAACGACTTAGATGAAGGCATAGAAAGTCTCATATCTAAGTTTGCCGATGACACAAAGATTGGTGGCATTGTAAGCAGTGTAGATGAAAACATAAAATTACAAAGTGATATTGATAGATTAGGTGAATGGGCAAAACTGTGGCAAATGGAATTCAATGTAGACAAATGTGAGGTCATTCACTTTGGATCAAAAAAGGATAGAACAGGGTACTTTATAAATGGTAAAAAGTTAAAAACAGTGGATGTCCAAAGGGACTTAGGGGTTCAGGTACATAGATCATTGAAGTGTCATGAACAGGTGCAGAAAATAATCAAGAAGGCAAATGGAATGCTGGCCTTTATATCCAGAGGACTGGAGTACAAGGGGGCAGAAGTTATGCTGCAGCTATACAAAACCCTGGTTAGACCGCACCTGGAGTACTGTGAGCAGTTCTGGGCACCGCACCTTCGGAAGGACATATTGGCCTTGGAGGGAGTGCAGCGTAGGTTTACTAGAATGATACCCGGACTTCAAGGGTTAAGTTACGAGGAGAGATTTCACAAATTGGGGTTGTATTCTCCGGAGTTTCGAAGGTTAAGAGGTGATTTGATCGAAGTTTATAAGATATTAAGGGGAACAGATAGGGTGGATAGAGAGAAACTATTTCCGCTGGTTGGGGATTCTAGGAGTAGGGGGCACAGTCTAAAAATTAGAGCCAGACCTTTCAGGAGTGAGATTAGAAAACATTTCTACACACAAAGGGTGGTAGAAGTTTGGAACTCTCTTCCGCAAACGGCAATTGATACTAGCTCAATTGCTAAATTTAAATCTGAGATCGATAGCTTTTTGGCAACCAAAGGTATTAAGGGATATCGGCCAAAGGCAGGTATATGGAGTTAGATCACACATCAGCCATGATCTTATCAAATGGCGGAGCAGGCTCGAGGGGCTGAATGGCCTACTCCTGTTCCTATGTTCCCATCAACCACACGGCCTATTTTTGTATCATCTGCAAACTTCTAAATCATTCCCCTTACATTTAAGTCTGAATCATTAATATATAGAGCATAAAAAGCAAGGGACCTTATACCGAGCCCTGCGGAACCCCACTGGAAACAGCCTTCCAGTCACAAAACTGGGCACAAAACTCATGAGTTGCCCCCACCCTGTGACCTACAGTGCAGTTTCCACAGGGGGCTTTCCTGATTGTGAAGTCAGAGGCGTCTGAATTGATCCAGCAACTCATCACAGCACAAAGGACGTCACTATGAATTAATTTAAAGTGACGTGCAGAGAAACAAGGCAAGCCATTTTGAGCGAGGCCCCATTAACAGTGCCAGCCGTGACTCGTGGGTCTCTCTCTCTCTCTCTCTCGCCTCTGAGTCAGAAGGTCGTGGGTTCGAGCCCCCACTCCAGAGACTCGAGCCCCGTAATCCAGGCCGACACTCCCCCAGTGCCAGAACCGAGGGAGCGCCGCACTGTCGGAGGGTCAGTACTGAGGGAGCGCCGCACTGTCGGAGGGTCAGTACTGAGGGAGCGCTGCACTGTCGGAGGGTCAGTACTGAGGGAGCGCCGCACTGTCGGAGGGTCAGTACTGAGGGAGCGCCGCGCTGTCGGAGGGTCAGTACTGAGGGAGCGCCGCGCTGTCGGAGGGTCAGTACTGAGGGAGCGCTGCACTGTCGGAGGGTCAGTGCTGAGGGAGCGCCGCGCTGTCGGAGGGTCAGTACTGAGGGAGCGCCGCACTGTCGGAGGGTCAGTACTGAGGGAGCGCCGCGCTGTCGGAGGTGCCGTCTTTCGGGATGAGACGTTAAACCGAGGCCCCGTCTGCCCCTCTCAGGTGGATGTAAAAGATCCCATGGCCACTATTTCGAAGAAGAGCAGGGGGGAGTTCTCCCCGGTGTCCTGGGGCCGATATTTATCCCTCAACCAACGTCACTAAAAAAACAGATGATCTGGTCATTTATCACATTGCTGTTTGTGGGATCTTGCTGTGCGCAAATCGGCTGCCGCGTTTCCCACATTACAACAGTGACCGCACTTCAAAAAAAAGTACTTCATTGGCTGTATTCCTTAAAACCTCCCTCTTTGACCGAGCTTTTGGTCGCCTGTCCTAATATCTCCTTATGAGGCTCGGTGTTAAATTTTGTCTGATTTACCCTCCTGTGACGCCCCTTGGG
This sequence comes from Heptranchias perlo, assembly GCF_035084215.1. Classification (NCBI taxonomy): domain Eukaryota; kingdom Metazoa; phylum Chordata; class Chondrichthyes; order Hexanchiformes; family Hexanchidae; genus Heptranchias; species Heptranchias perlo. The sequence continues at coordinate 14,243,094 of NC_090366.1, read as the reverse complement.
ATGTTACGGGCGGGTATATAAATGCAGGTCCGGCTTGGCATCTACAATCCTGTGGGTTGCAGGAGGGGGAAGGGTAGGGCGAGGGAGGGAAGGAGTCGCAGGAATTGAGGGAGAGAAGGAATGACGAGGAAATGACTCCATGCGTCTGATTTGAACCCAGTGAGGATGGAGGGGACTCCAGGCAGCGGCCTGTCTTTACAACACTGAGGCAGCTTGGGCCAATTTAACGTACTTACCTGACCTTTAAATAAAGCCCAACAGAATATGCAAATAACTTTATTACTCATGTTCGAATGTTTTCACTCCCAATGGACCAAAATCAGTTTAGTAACTGCCAGCAGAAGGTCTGTCTGCAACACGTCGAATACCTGAATATAAGGCAGGACGCAGAACGCAGGTTCAGCCCATCAAACCTGCTCCTCTCACAGCCCCTCTACCCTCTCCCCATCCATTTAATCCCCTCCCACAGCCCCTGTACACTCTCCCCTATCACGGACTCTCCCCATCCATTTAATCTCCTCCCACAGCCCATGTGTGTCTGCATATCTGTGCATGAGTCTGTGCCTGTCTCCGTCTGCGTGTCTGTGTGTGTGTCTGTCTGCGTGTCTGTGTGCGCGTCTGCGTGTCTGTGTGTGCGTCTGCGTTTCTGTGTGTGCATCTGCGTTTCTGTGTGTGCGTCTGCGTTTCTGTGTGTGCGTCTGCGTTTCTGTGTGTGCGTCTGCGTGTCTGTGTGTGCGTCACCGTGTCTGTGTGTGCGTCTGCGTTTCTGTGTGTGCGTCTGCGTGTCTGCGTGTGCGTCTGCGTGTCTGTGTGTGCGTCTGCGTGTCTGTGTGTGCGTCTGCGTGTCTGTGTGTGCGTCTGCGTGTCTGCGTCAGCACACACATATATGTGAATGCGTTTTACACCCGACAGTAACATCTGCTCTTAAGCCAGCGGTTTGGGCCCCCAGGGTCTGTGGGGGGGCGGGGGGAAGGGGCTGTCACGGCTCATCGATTGGCCTGGATTAAGTCTGTGTGGGGTGTGTGTGGGGGGTAACGGTGCCATCCACCTCACTCCCCAAGGGACCGTGTCTCCCATTTCTGGTCTGAGTTACGAACGTGTCAATTTTTTTGTGGAGTTTGCATGTTGTGGTTTAATGTGTGAAGCTTGCAATGTCACTAACTTGGCGCCCAGATGCATCCTGTGTGCTCACGAGATCGTTTCACAATCTGACCTAATTCGGGCGTTAAGGTAGGGTTAGACCGTAACTCCGTGCCCCTCGTACAAGAGGGAGGTTCGTCAGCAGTTTCGCTCGAGACCGCACCTCAGGGAGGATATATCGGAGGGGGTGCAGTGCAGGTTCACCACAATAATACCCGGGGGCTAAAAGGGTTAAATTCCGAGGACAGGTCGCACAGACTGGGCTTGTATTCCCTCGAGTGTAGAAGATTAAGGGGTGATCTAATCGAGGGGTTTAAGATGATTAAAGGATTCGATAGGGTCGATAGAGAGAAACTATTTCCTCTGGTGGGGGGAGTCCAGAACAAGGGGGCAGAACCTTAAAATTAGAGCCAGGCCGTTCAGGGGTGATGTCGGGAAGCACTTCCTCACACAAAGGGGAGTGGGAATCTGGAACTCTCTCCCCCAAAAAGCTGTGGAGGCCGGGGGTCAATTGGAAATTTCAAGAATGAGATTGATCGATTTTTGTTGGGTGAGGGGATTAAGGGTTACAGAACCAAGGCGGGTAAATGGGGTTAAGATACAGATCAGCCATGATCTAATTGAATGGCGGAATAGGCTCGAGGGGCTGAATGGCCTCCTCCTGTTCTCCCCGGTGTCCTATCCCTCAACCAACATCACTAAAAAAAAAACAGATGATCTGGTCATTTATCACATTGCTGTTTGTGGGATCTTGCTGTGCGCAAATTGGCTGCTGCGATTCCTACATTGCAACAGTGACCACACTTCAAAAAAAAAAGCTACCTCATCAGCGTGAAGCACGTTTGGGACGTCCTGAGGTCGTGAAAGGCGCTATATAAATGCAAGTTCCTTCTATTCTTTCAATGCCGCCGGTCAGGAACCTTCCGGAAGTTTCTTTGCCGTTGCAGGCACCAAGTGTGGTCTAACCAAGGTAGATGGAGACCAGAACTAGAACCATGGAACCGTAGAAAAGATACAGCACAGAAGGGGGGCCATTCGGCCCATCGTGTCCGTGCCGGCTCGAAGAACAACCAGGTGCCCATTCTAATCCCACCTTCCAGCACCCGGTCTGTAGCCCTGCAGCTTACAGCACTTTAGGTGCAGGTCCAGCTACTTTTTAAAAGAGTTGAGGGTCCCTGCCTCTACCACCAATTCGGGCAGTGAATTCCATACCCTCTGGGTAAAAAAGTTTTCCCTCATGTCCCCTCTAATCCTTCCGCTAATCAGCTTAAATCTGTGTCCTCTAGTTCTTGAACTCTCCGCTAGGGGAAACAGGTACTTCCTGTCTACTCTATCTGGGCCCCTCATAATTTTGTACACCTCAATCAAGTCTCCCCTCAGCCTCCCCTGCTCCAAGGAAAACAACCCCAGCCTATCCAATCTCTCCTCGTAGCTGCAATTTTCAAGCCCTGGCAACATTCTTGTAAATCTTCTCTGCACTCTCTCCAGAGCAATTACGTCCTTCCTGTAATGTGGTGACCAGAACTGCGCACAATACTCCAGCTGTGACCTTACCAGCGTTTTATACAGTTCCATCATTACATCTGTGCACAGTGCTCCAAGTGTGGTCTAACCAAGGTATATGGAGACCAGAACTGTGCACAGTGTTCCAAGTGTGATCTAACCAAGGTATATGGAGACCAGAACTGTGCACAGTGCTCCAAGTGTGGTCTAACCAAGGTATATGGAGACCAGAACTGTGCACAGTGCTCCAAGTGTGGTCTAACCAAGGTATATGGAGACCAGAACTGTGCACAGTGCTCCAAGTGTGGTCTAACCAAGGTATATGGAGACCAGAACTGTGCACAGTGCTCCAAGTGTGATCTAACCAAGGTATATGGAGACCAGAACTGTGCACAGTGCTCCAAGTGTGGTCTAACCAAGGTATATGGAGACCAGAACTGTGCACAGTGCTCCAAGTGTGGTCTAACCAAGGTATATGGAGACCAGAACTGTGCACAGTGCTCCAAGTGTGGTCTAACCAAGGTATATGGAGACCAGAACTGTGCACAATGCTCCAAGTGTGGTCTAACCAAGGTATATGGAGACCAGAACTGTGCACAGTGCTCCAAGTGTGGTCTAACCAAGGTATATGGAGACCAGAACTGTGCACAGTGCTCCAAGTGTGGTCTAACCAAGGTATATGGAGACCAGAACTGTGCACAGTGCTCCAAGTGTGGTCTAACCAAGGTATATGGAGACCAGAACTGTGCACAGTGCTCCAAGTGTGATCTAACCAAGGTATATGGAGACCAGAACTGTGCACAGTGCTCCAAGTGTGGTCTAACCAAGGTATATGGAGACCAGAACTGTGCACAGTGCTCCAAGTGTGGTCTAACCAAGGTATATGGAGACCAGAACTGTGCACAGTGCTCCAAGTGTGGTCTAACCAAGGTATATGGAGACCAGAACTGTGCACAGTGCTCCAAGTGTGATCTGACCAAGGTATATGGAGACCAGAACTGTGCACAGTGCTCCAAGTGTGGTCTAACCAAGGTATATGGAGACCAGAACTGTGCACAGTGCTCCAAGTGTGGTCTAACCAAGGTATATGGAGACCAGAACTGTGCACAGTGCTCCAAGTGTGGTCTAACCAAGGTTCTATACAAGTTTAACATAACTTCTCTGCTTTTCAATTCTATCCCTCTAGAAATGAATCACAAACGTAAAATCAACCAGTGCAATCGGCAGTGTAATAGAACATAATGCTTTCTCTTTTCTTCGTTTTAAAAGTATCTCTCGACGGTTGTAGGTGTGGTGACCTGGTGCAGTTTTATTAATTCAGCTGACGATGGTGTTTATCGGCAAAAAAAATGAAACATTTTTAATAACGCTGTCCAGTCCGGCCTGTGAGCAGCCTGATTTAAAAACACATGAAAATGACTCATAACTATACTGAACCATTAAATAGTTTCACTGGTTTTACACCAGTCTGTCTCCTAGTAAGTTAAATTTTGACGTGAAAATTAAAAAAAAACGTCCTTGTGTACCAAAGAAATCGAGTGCAATTTTGAAAAGCCTTCACCAAACCAATGCGATCGGCAGAATCTCGCAGTTTCGACCTGGGATCCTTGAATCAGCCGTAAAAGGTCGCAGATAAGAGGATTAAGGGATGATAAATCAAGGCAGGGAGATGGGGTTAAGATACAGATCAGCCGTGACCTCATTGAATGGCGGAACGGGCTCGAGGGGCTGAATGGCCTCCAACCTTTTGCGAAAGTTCCCACTGCCCTCAAGCTTGGATCTGAGGGAACACCGAGAGTGTAAAATGTGCAAGCAATCACCATCATGGCAGAGATAATAATCCTGTTAATCAGTAGTTACCGATGTTTAAAAGCCCACACACACACACACATACACTTCCCCCACTGCCATTTTATGCAAATTAAAGTGAAACGCAAGACATCAGGCAGGCAGCCAGCAGGACGGCCATGTTGTGGTCAGCTGAGCTTTGACCCCGGTTGTTGGCACTCGCCGAGCACAGCCCGACATTCCCGGCCTTGTCGATGCCGACAAATTCCACGTCTGGGAAGCAGCAGGAGGCAGAGTAATGGACAACGGTGGTGTGCCTGCCGCCATCTTGTGTCTCCATTTGGACCATGGTCCTATTGCCTTGGTCAGTGTAGATTGCCTCCATCCCGGTCCCACTCTCGGTGAACATGGCGGACACCGTCCAGTGTTTGAGGCCGCAGGCTGCCTGGCCCTCCTTCCTGCATTCTTTGCTCGTGGCTGTGATGCTGCAGGCAGGAGGAGTGATGTCCTCTGCCTGTTGGGGAAGGAGAAAGGGGAACTTCCATCAGCTCAAGTCCATAGCACAGAAACAGGCCATTCGGCCCAACTGGGTCTATCCCGGTGTTTATGCTCCACACGAGCCTCCTCCCTCCCTACTCCATCTCACCCTATCACCATATCCTTCTATTCCTTTCTCCCTCATGTGTTTATCCAGCTTCCCCTTAAATCCATCTACACTATTCACCTCAACCACTCCTTGTGGGAGCGAGTTCCACATTCTCACCACTCTCTGGGCAAAGAAGTTTCTCCTGAATTCCCTATTGGATTTATTAGTGACTATCTTATATTTATGGCCCCCTAGTTCTGGTCTCCCCCACAAGTGGAAACATCTTCTCTATGTCTATCCTATCAAACCCTTTCATAATTTTAAAGACCTCTATCAGGTCACCCCTCATCCTTCTCTTTTCTAGAGAAAAGAGCCCCAGCCTGTTCAGCCTTTCCTGATAGTTTATAACCTCTCAGTTCTGGTTTCATCCTTGTGAATCTTTTTTTGCACCTTCTCCAGTGCCTCTATATCCTTTTCATAATATGGAGACCAGAACTGTGCACAGTGCTCCAAGTGTGGTCTAACCAAGGTATATGGACACCAGAACTGTGCACGGTGCTCCAAGTATGGTCTAACCAAGGTATATGGAGACCAAAACTGTGCACAGTGCTCCAAGTGTGGTCCAACCAAGGTATATGGAGACCAGAACTATAGAAAATAGAAGCAAGAGTAGGCCATTCGGCCCTTCGGGCCTGCTCCGCCATTCAAAATGATCATGGCTGATCGTCTAACTCAGTTCCCTGTTCCCGCTTTTTCCCCATATCCCTTGATCCCTTTAGCATTAAGAAATATATCTATCTCCTTCTTGAATACATCTAATGACTTGGCCTCCACTGCCTTCTGTGGTAGAGAATTCCACAGGTTCACCACCCTCTGAGTGAAGAAATTTCTCCTCATCTCGGTTCTAAATGGCAGACCCCGTATCCTGAGACTGTGACCCCTGGTTCTGGACTCCCCAGCCATCGGGAACATCCTCCCTGCATCTAGTCTGTCTGGTCCTGTTAGAATTTTATATGTTTCGATGAGATCACCTCTCATTCTTCTAAACTCTAGTGAATATAGGCCTAGTCGACCCAATCTCTCCTCATACGTCAGTCCTGCCATCCCAGGAATCAGTCTGGTAAACCTTCGTTGCACTCCCTCCATGGCAAGGACATCCTTCCTCAGATAAGGAGACCAAAACTGCACACAATACTCCAGATGTGGTCTCACCAAGGCCCTGTACAACTGCAGTAAGACATCCCTGCTCCTGTACTCAAATCCTCTTGCAATTAAGGCCAACATACCATTCGCCTTCCTAACTGCTTGCTGCACCTGAATGCTCATTTTCAGCGACTGGTGTAAAAGGACACCCAGGTCTCGTTGCACCTCCCCTTTTCCCAATCTATCACCATTAGATAATAATCTGCCTTTCTGTTTCTACAACCAAAGTGGATAACCTCACATTTATCCACGTTATACTGCATCTGCCATGTTCTTGCCCACTCACCCAACTTGTCTAAAATATAATATTGTCCAATATAAAATAGTCTTGGATATTTCTAATCTTCTCTTGGGGACATCTGTATTATATAATCAGAGAATCCTGCAGCACAGAAGGAGGCCATTCGGCCCCTCGAGCCTGCTCCGCCTTTCAATAAGATCATGGCTGATCTGATCCTAATCTCAAATCTAAAGAACACAAGAAGTAGGAGCAGGACCCGGCCACTCAGCCCCTGGGCCCTCTCCGCCACCCACAGGGCCTTGACCGATCCGAACTCAGCTTCATGTCCAATTTCCTGCCCGCTCCCCGTAACCCCTAATTCCCTTTACTTCTAGGAAACTGTCGATTTCTGTTTTAAATTTATTTAATGATGTAGCTTCCACAGCTTCCTGGGGCAGCAAATTCCACAGACCTACTACCCTCTGAGTGAAGAAGTTTCTCCTCATCTCAGTTTTGAAAGAGCAGCCCCTTATTCTAAGATTATGCCCCCTAGTTCTAGTTTCACCCATCCTTGGGAACATCCTTACCGCATCCACCCGATCAAGCCCCTTCACAATCTTATATGTTTCAATAAGATCGCCTCTCATTCTTCTGAACTCCAATGAGTAGAGTCCCAATCTACTCAACCTCTCCTCATATGTCTGCCCCCTCATCCCCCAATAATTGGCAAAAGATAATTGGCAAAAGAGCCAGAGGGGGAGATGAGGAGAAATTTTTTTTACGTAGCGAGTTGTTATGATCTAGAATGCGCTGTCCAATTAGTCCCACTCCCCCCCTGCTCTTTCCCCCGTAGCCCTGCAAATTTCTCCCCTTCAAGTATTTATCCAATTCCCCTTTTGAAAGTTATTATTGAATCTGCTTCCACCGCCCTTTCAGGCAGCGCATTCCAGATCAGAACAACTCGCTGCGTAAAAAAACATTCTCCTCATCTCCCCCTCTGGTTCTTTTACCAATTACCTTAAATCTGTGTCCTCTGGTCACCGACCCTCCTGCCACTGGAAACAGTTTCTCCTTATTTACTCCATCAAAACCCCTCATGATTTTGAGCCCCTCCATTAAATCTCCCGTTAACCTTCTCTGCTCCAAGGAGAACAATCCCAGCTTCTCTAGTTTATTCTTTTCTGTGCAGGTGAATACTTCAGGTAGTTTATGTCCTGAGATTTTACTGTGGAGCCTTTTGGTAGATTCAGTGAATAATCCGTAGCGTCTTTCACAATCTCAGGACGTCCCAAAGCGCTTTACAGACAATGAAGTACTTTTTTGAAGTGTGGTCACTGTTGTAATGTAGGAAACGCAGCAGCCAATTTGCGCACAGCAAGATCCCACAAACAGCAATGTGATAAATGACCAGATCAGCTGTTTTTTTAGTGATGTTGGTTGAGGGATAAATATCGGCCCCAGGACACCGGGGAGAACTCCCCCCTGCTCTTCTTCGAAATAGTGGCCGTGGGATCATTTACATCCACCCGAGAGGGGCAGACGGGGCCTCGGTTTAACGATTCATCTGAAAGACGGCACCTCCGACAGTGCGGCGCTCCCTCAGTACTGACCCTCCGACAGTGCGGCGCTCCCTCAGTACTGACCCTCCGACAGTGCAGCGCTCCCTCAGTACTGACCCTCCGACAGTGCGGCACTCCCTCAGTACTGACCCTCCGACAGTGCGGCACTCCCTCAGTACTGACCCTCCGACAGTGCGGCGCTCCCTCAGTACTGACCCTCCGACAGTGCGGCACTCCCTCAGTACTGACCCTCCGACAGTGCGGCGCTCCCTCAGTACCGACCCTCCGACAGTGCGGCACTCCCTCAGTACTGGCCCTCCGACAGTGCGGCGCTCCCTCAGTACTGACCCTCCGACAGTGCGGCGCTCCCTCAGTACTGACCCTCCGACAGTGCGGCGCTCCCTCAGTACTGACCCTCCGACAGTGCGGCGCTCCCTCAGTACTGACCCTCCGACAGTGCGGCACTCCCTCAGTACTGACCCTCCGACAGTGCGGCACTCCCTCAGTACTGACCCTCCGACAGTGCGGCGCTCCCTCAGTACCGACCCTCCGACAGTGCGGCGCTCCCTCAGTACTGCCCCTCTGACACTGCAGCACTCCCTCAGTACTGACCCTCCGACAGTGCAGCATTATCTCAGTTCTGGCACTGGGAGTGTCGGCCTGGATTATGGGGCTCAAGTCTCTGGAGTGGGGGCTCGAACCCACGACCTTCTGACTCAGGGCAAGAGAGAGAGTGAGAGACCCACTGAGCCACACTTGACACCTGGAGGGTTAGAGCTGTAATGCATTTACTTACTTTGCGACCTGGGTGTTGGTCGTGAGTAACAATTAATCTTTAATAAGCAGCTGGTGTTTGACTCTTTGCCAAGGAATCCATCCTTGGCCGACAGGGACACGACTGCAGCCTAATCTAGATTATGGAGCAATTCACATCCCTAACAACACAGCAAGGGGGTTGGAGTACAAGAGTAAGGAAGTCTTACTACAATTGTACAGGGCTTTGGTGAGACCACACCTGGAGTACTGTGTACAGTTTTGATCTCCTTATCTAAGGAAGGATATACTTGCCTTAGAGGCGGTGCAACGAAGGTTCACTAGATTGATTCCTGGGATGAGAGGGTTGTCCTATGAGGAGAGATTGAGTAGAATGGGCCTATACTCTCTGGAGTTTAGAAGAATGAGAGGTGATCTCATTGAAACATAAAAGATTCTGAGGGGGCTTCACACGGTAGATGCTGAGAGGCTGTTTCCCCTGGCTGGAGAGTCCAGAACCAGGGGGCACAGTCTCAGGATAAGGGGTCGGCCATTCAAGACTGAGATGAGGAGGAATTTCTTCACTCAGAGGGTTGTGAATCTTTGGAATTCTCTACCCCAGAGGGCTGTGGATGCTCAGTCGTTGAGTATATTCAAGGCTGAGATTGATAGATTTCTGGACTCTAGGGGAATCAAGGGATATGTGGATCGGGCGGGAAAGTGGAGTTGAGGTCGAAGATCAGCCATGATCTGATTGAATGGCGGAGCAGGCTCGAGGGGCCGAATGGCCTACTCCTGCTCCTATTTCTTCTGTTAACACGAGGGGTAGGCCCTTACCTCACTGGTGACGGTCAGCTGAAGGATGCTGTAACTGAAGTCCACAGTAGCCTGGGATTGAGCCTCGACTGTCACTGTGACCATTGTTCCTGGTTCTGTTCCCTCTGGAACTGAAATAACACCTGTGCCTTCTATTGATTGGTTATTGCCAACGTAAATACTGAAAGAGAAACAAGAAGTTATTTTAAACCCTTTTTAAATCACCGGTTGGGCCCCAGCTGGAGTATTGTGTCCAACTCTGGGCACCGCACTTTAGGAAGGATGTCAAGGCCTTGGAGAGGGTGCAGAGGAGATTTACCAGAATGGTCCCAGGGATGAGGGACTTCAGTTATGTGGAGAGACTGGAGAAGCTGGGATTGTTCTCCTCAGAGCAGAGAAGGTTAAGGGGAGATTTAATGTTCAAAATCACGAATGGGTTTTGATAGAGTAAATAAGGAGAAACTGTTTCCAGTGGCAGGAGGGTCGGTAACCAGAGGACACAGATTTAAGGTAATTGGTAAAAGAACCAGAGGGGGAGACGAGGAGAATGTTTTTTTACGCAGCGAGTTGTTCTGATCTGGAATGCGCTGCCTGAAAGGGCGGTGGAAGCAGATTCAATAATAACTTTCAAAAGGGGAATCGGATAAATACTGGAAAAGGGGAAATTTGTAGGCCTACGGGGGAAAGAGCAGGGGGGGGGAGTGGGACTAATTGCATAGCTCTTTCAATGAGCCGGCACAGGCACGATGGGCCGAACGGCCTCCTTTTGCACTGTATATGATTCTATGAGATGGCGGGTGAGTTGAGGTGCAGTTAGGAAAGACAGTGACCTCACTGGGCCTCCCAGCATGGACAGAAGGAAGAGTCCAGAAGGAAGGGCATTGTGCAAGGAGCAGTGGGAGCCCACCTGGCATCCGGGTGAGATGGAGGGCGTCACTTTGGGATCACTGACTCTTCAACCAAAGAGGGATTTTGGGATCAATTCATGTCAGAATACGATGTTATTATACCAAATCCAGCTTACGAAAAGTTAAAGCTACAACTTACAGCTTCCGGGAATGTAGAGAGGGAGGATTGGGGAGAGTGGAGAGAGAGAGAGAGAGAGAGAGAAGCAATGAGGGAGAGAGTGAGAAAGAACTCCCATTTCTCCAGCACCTTTCACCACCTCAGGACGTCCCAAAGCGCTTTACAGCCAATGAAGTACTTTTTTTTTTGAAGTGTGCTCACTGTTGTAATGTAGGAAACGCGGCAGCCAATTTGCGCACAGCAAGATCCCACAAACAGCAATGTGATAAATGACCAGATCATCTGTTTTTTTAGTGATGTTGGTTGAGGGATAAATATCGGCCCCAGGACACTGGGGAGAACTCCCCCCTGCTCTTCTTCAAAATAGTGGCCGTGGGATCTTTTACACCCACCTGAGAGGGGCAGACGGAGGCCCTGGTACCATGCTCCCTCGGTACTGACCCTCCGACAGTGCAGCGCTCCCTCAGTACTGACCCTCCGACAGTGCAGCGCTCCCTCAGTACTGACCCTCCGACAGTGCGGCGCTCCCTCAGTACTGACCCTCCGACAGTGCAGCGCTCCCTCAGGACTGACCCTCCGACAGTGCAGCGCTCCCTCGGTACTGACCCTCCGACAGTGCAGCGCTCCCTCGGTACTGACCCTCCGACAGTGCAGCGCTCCCTCAGTACTGACCCTCCGACAGTGCAGCGCTCCCTCAGTACTGACCCTCTGACAGTGCGGCGCTCCCTCAGTACTGACCCTCCGACAGTACGGCGCTCCCTCAGTACTGACCCTCCGACAGTGCGGCGCTCCCTCAGTACTGACCCTCCGACAGTGCGGCGCTCCCTCAGTACTGACCCTCCGACAGTGCGGCGCTCCCTCAGTACTGGGCACTGGGGCAGTGTCGGGCTGGGATTACGGGGCTCGAGTCCCTGGAGTGGGGGCTCGAACCCACCACCTTCTGACTCGGAGGCGAGAGAAAGAGAGAGAGACCCCTGAGCAATGGGTGACACTGTGCAAGAATCAACCCCTTCAGGATGGGATTCAGAATGGGAAAAGCCCATTGAGATGAGAGAAAGGTGACGAGACTTGGGGAGGGAGAGAGGGGTCGATCGACTTGCAATGAGACAGTGAAAGACGAGCTCACGGCCTGATCATACATTGCTGGTCTAAGCTCACCTGTAAGGCTGGGATTGGGAGAATTGCTGGTCGTTTGTGAGACGCATGAGGTACAAGGAAGCTTTTCCATTGTTTGTGACAGTGAATGAAACATTGTGATTTGTTCCAGGTTTGACGGTAGGGTCAGCCGTGACCTGTGGCACAACAGGAAGTGACATAGTTAAAGCGTTAACGTTGTTCACTCTCGTTTTCCCCTTTGAACCCCTCGCCACCACGACCCCCCGACCCGCCCGCCCACCGCTATAGCACCGTGCTGGGATCCATTTCCTGGAGGCCTGTGGCCCATCCTTCAGGTGGGAGACGATGCACTGACGGTCAGCAGACTATTCGACTGCATGAGTCCTCACAGACCACGCCCGATACTGTCCTTTACTTTTACCTGCCCGGGGAGTGTTTGATGGGACAGTGTAGAGGGAGCTTTACTCTGTATCTAACCCTGTACCTGCCCTGGGAGTGTTTGATGGGACAGTGTAGAGGGAGCTTTACTCTGTATCTAACCCTGTACCTGCCCTGGGAGTGTTTGATGGGACAGTGTAGAGGGAGCTTTACTCTGTATCTAACCCTGTACCTGCCCTGGGAGTGTTTGATGGGACAGTGTAGAGGGAGCTTTACTCTGTATCTAACCCTGTACCTGCCCTGGGAGTGTTTGATGGGACAGTGTAGAGGGAGCTTTACTCTGTATCTAACCCTGTACCTGCCCTGGGAGTGTTTGATGGGACAGTGTAGAGGGAGCTTTACTCTGTATCTAACCCTGTACCTGCCCTGGGAGTGTTTGATGGGACAGTGTAGAGGGAGCTTTACTCTGTATCTAACACTGTACCTGCCCTGGGAGCGTTTGATTGGACAGTGTAGAGGGAGCTTTACTCTGTATCTAACCCTGTACCTGCCCTGGGAGTGTTTGATGGGACAGTGTAGAGGGAGCTTTACTCTGTATCTAACCCTGTACCTGCCCTGGGAGTGTTTGACGGGACAGTGTAGAGGGAGCTTTACTCTGTATCTAACCCTGTACCTGCCCTGGGAGTGTTTGATGGGACAGTGTAGAGGGAGCTTTACTCTGTATCTGACCCTGTACCTGCCCTGGGAGTGTTTGATGGGACAGTGTAGAGGGAGCTTTACTCTGTATCTAACCCTGTACCTGCCCTGGGAGTGTTTGATGGGACAGTGTAGAGGGAGCTTTACTCTGTATCTAACCCTGTACCTGCCCTGGGAGTGTTTGATGGGACAGTGTAGAGGGAGCTTTACTCTGTATCTGACCCTGTACCTGCCCTGGGAGTGTTTGATGGGACAGTGTAGAGGGAGCTTTACTCTGTATCTGACCCTGTACCTGCCCTGGGAGTGTTTGATGGGACAGTGTAGAGGGAGCTTTACTCTGTATCTAACCCTGTACCTGCCCTGGGAGTGTTTGATGGGACAGTGTAGAGGGAGCTTTACTCTGTATCTAACCCTGTACCGACCCTGGGAGTGTTTGATGGGACAGTGTAGAGGGAGCTTTACTCTGTATCTAACCCTGTACCTACCCTGGGAGTGTTTGATGGGACAGTGTAGAGGGAGCTTTACTCTGTATCTAACCCTGTACCTGCCCTGGGAGTGCTTGACGGGACAGTGTAGAGGGAGCTTTACTCTGTATCTAACCCTGTACCTGCCCTGGGAGTGCTTGACGGGACAGTGTAGAGGGAGCTTTACTCTGTATCTAACCCTGTACCTGCCCTGGGAGTGTTTGATGGGACAGTGTAGAGGTCCATTTCCCAACATCCTTCAGGGCTCAAAGCCAAAAAAAAAAACTTTTCAAACAATTCTCACTCAAAGGAAAGTTTGTTAAACTTCTTAAAGTTCTGTTGGTGGTGTCGTTTTCCTCCATTCCCGTCTCTCCAAATCTCGCTGTGCGTGGGAAAAGATCCACGGATGATTCCGGAAGGCGGCGGGGGACGGGGGGGGCGGGGGGAGGGGCGGGCCCCGGTCGTCTTACCCTCACTGCCGTGTTGGTGACAGAGTTCAACGTCGGCGACTGTCTGTGGAAGGTGAATTTCTCCTCCTGCTGCTCCCCCATCAAACGGACGTAAAAGGCGTTCGCTGGCAGCGAGCGGAACGTCACCAGGAACGTGTCGGGAGAGGCCGTCTCATTCGGGAACCCCCATCGTAAGGCCTCCCCTTGAGGGCTCAGCAAGGTGACATTGCGGAGGGAGAAGGAGGGGTAGATGGGTAACCCAGTTACTGTAATCGCCATGACGCCCGCCTCACCTGGGAAAAGACGGGCAGAGGAAGAAAGGCACGGAATTACATCGAACGTACAGCACGGAAAAGAGGCCACTCGGCCCGACTGGTCTATCCCGGTGTTTATGCTCCACACGAGCCTCCTCCCTCCCTACTCCCTCTCACCCTATCACCATATCCTTCTATTCCTTTCTCCCTCATGTGTTTATCCAGCTTCCCCTTAAATCCATCTACACTATTCACCTCAACTACTCCTTGTGGGAGCGAGTTCCACATTCTCACCACTCTCTGGGTAAAGAGGTTTCTCCTGAATTCCCTATTGGATTTATTAGTGACTATCTTATATTTATGGCCCCTAGTTCTGGTCTCCCCCACAAGTGGAAACATCTTCTCTACGTCTACCCTATCGAACCCCTTTCATAATTTTAAAGACCTCTATCAGGTCACCCCTCAGCCTTCTCTTTTCTAGAGAAAAGAGCCCCAGCCTGTTCAGCCTTTCCTGATAGTTATAACCTCTCAGTTCTGGTATCATCCTAGGAAATCTTTTTTGCACCTTCTCCAGTGCCTCTATATCCTTTTCATAATATGGAGACCAGAACTGTGCACAGTGCTCCAAGTGTGGTCTAACTAAGGTATATGGAGACCAGAACTGTGCACAGTGCTCCAAGTGTGGTCTAACCAAGGTATATGGAGACCAGAACTGTGCACAGTGCTCCAAGTGTGGTCTAACCAAGGTATATGGAGACAAGAACAACAATGAAATGAATTGAAGGGCAGCGAACTGACTGACCCGTAACCTAGTGACAGGTCAGGGACTGGTTTTGTTATTCGTTTACACACCGTCACACTGGGACAGACGCTTGTCTCCAGTCTGCACTCGATCTCCTCCTGATTTCTACATCACCGGTTTCTCCCGTCAGTAATCCCCATGCCCCTTATGATCAGGAGCTTACCTTTCACATCTTGTCCATCTCCCCGTTCCTATCGTCCCGCCATTGGCGGCCGTGCCTTCAGCTGCCTGGGCCCTGAGCTCTGGAATTCCCTCCCTAAACCTCTCCGCCTCTCTCTCCTCCTTTAAGACGCTCCTTAAAACCTACCTCTTTGACCAAGCTTTTGGTCACCTGTCCTAATATCTCCTTATGTGGCTCGGTGTCAAATTCTGTCTGATTTACGCTCCTGTGAAGCGCCTTGGGACGTTTTACTGCGTTAAAGGCGCTATATAAATCCACGTTACTATCTATTCACGTGACCTATGGGGTACAAAAATAAAACCCCCCCTCGTTATGCGAACTGAATCCCGTAATTTCTGATTAGTGGCAAGTAACATTCGTGCCAGATAAGTGCCAGGCAATGACCATCTCCAACAAGAGAGAGTCTAACCACCTCCCCTTGACATTCAACGGCATTACCATCGCCGAATCCCCCACCATCAACATCCTGGGGGTCACCATTGACCAGAAACTTAACTGGACCAGCCATATAAATACTGTGGCTACGAGAGCAGGTCAGAGGCTGGGTATTCTGCGGCGAGTGACTCACCTCCTGACTCCCCAAAGCCTTTCCACCATCTACAAGGCACAAGTCAGGAGTGTGATGGAATACTCTCCACTTGCCTGGATGAGTGCAGCTCCAACAGCACTCAAGAAGCTCGACGCCATCCAAGATAAAGCAGCCCGCTTGATTGGCACCCCATCCACCACCCTAAACATTCACTCCCTTCACCACCGGCGCTCAGTGGCTGCAGTGTGTACCATCCACAGGATGCACTGCAGCAACTCGCCAAGGCTTCTTCGATAGCACCTCCCAAACCCGCGACCTCTACCACCTAGAAGGACAAGAGCAGCAGGTACATGGGAACAACACCACCTGCACGTTCCCCTCCGAGTCACACACCATCCCGACTTGGAAATATATCGGCCGTTCCTTCATCGTCGCTGGGTCAAAATCCTGGAACTCCCTTCCTAACAGCACTGTGGGAGAACCTTCACCACACGGACTGCAGCGGTTCAAGAAGGCGGCTCACCACCACCTTCTCGAGGGCAATTAGGGATGGGCAATAAATGCCGGCCTCGCCAGCGATGCCCACATGCCCAGAATGAATTTACAAATAAGGCATCGAGCCGATATGGGACATTCCCTGTGCTGGAGCTGTGTATCGAGCTCACACACTTCTGATCTTGGCCCTGATCAGAAGGAGGAGCCGTCTGGAGTCTCGGAGTCTGGCCGTGCGCTGAGAGGGCAGCATGTCGGGACCAGGGCCCAGAGGGGGAGAGGGGAAGCAAGGAGCTCGCAACGTTCACCAGGTGCCTGAATAACGAGCAATAGTGAAGTCCATTACCTGCCAGCGGTCGTCCGGGAAGCTGAACGAAACCAGGGTGTGGGCCCGAAAACAACTCTATAAAATCGTAGGTGAAATCCACAACACTCTGCCCTGTGGGTCGACACAAAGCAGAGGATAGGAATCATTCCCCCGGCAGTGTTACAGTCTCTTTACATTCTCGTTACAGTCCCGTTACAGTCACATTACATTCAGTGTTACAGTCACATTACATTCAGTGTTACAGCCCACGTTACAGTCTGTGTTACAGTCATGTTATAGTCCGTGTTAGTCACGTTACAGCCCACGTTACAGCGTTACAGTCCGTGTTACAGTCCGTGTTACAGTCACGTTACAATCTGTGCTACATTTACCTTACAGTCCATTACTGTAACGATACGGTCATGTTACAGTTTCATTACAGTCCCTGTTACAGTCCCATTACAATCCCTGTTACAGTTACATTACAGTCTATGTTACAGTCACATTACAGTCCATGTTACATTCATGTTACAGTCCCATTTCAGTCCCTCTTACAGTCCCATTTCAGTCCCCATTACAGACATGTTATAGTCACATTATAGACACTTTGTAGTCACAGTATAGTCCCCATTACAGTCTCTGTTACAGTCACATTACAGTCCATGTTACAGTCAGATTGACATTACAATCCCTGTTTCAGTCATTTTACATCCCTTTACAGTCACGTTACAGTTCCTGCAAAATCCCATTACTGAAACAGAGAGTGAGGAGGAGAAATAGTGAGCAGGGGAACGGAGAGAGCACAGTGATCGAGGCAGTGCAGTGGAGGGAGACAAAGCAGGAGAGGAGAGGGTGGAGAGACAGAGAGAGAGAGAGCAATGGGGAGACGGAGAGAGTGGGACAGACGGAGAGAGAGGGACAGACGGAGAGAGAGGGAGAGGTGGAGAGGGTGGGGGAGATGGAGAGGGTGGGGCATATGGAGAGGGTGAGGCAGACGGAGAGGGTGGGGCAGACGGAGAGGGTGGGGGAGGTGGAGAGGGTGGGGCAGACGGAGAGGGTGGGGGAGGTGGAGAGGGTGGGGCAGACGGAGATGGTGGGGGAGACGGAGAGAGAGGGAGAGGCAGAGAGAGAGGGAGAGAGAGAGAGCATTGGGGGAGACAGAGAGAGGGGGAGGCGGAGAGAGAGGGGGAGGCGGAGAGAGAGGGGGAGGCGGAGAGAGAGGGGGAGGCGGAGAGGGTGGGGGAGATGGAGAGAGAGGGAGAGAGGGAGAGACGGAGAGAGAGGGAGAGACGGAGAGAGAGGGAGAGGTGGAGAGGGTGGGGGAGACGGAGAGAGAGGGAGAGGCAGAGAGAACGGGGGAGATGGAGAGAGTGGGACGAGAGTCAGAGTGTCTGACCAGCATGACATGTTATAAAACCCCTGGGTGAAAGATAACCCTGTCTTGGGAAATACAAACAGATGAAGAACTTCAAACAGGCCCGTCCATTGAAATAACTGAGGTACCTGTCACTTTCACACTGTAAGGGGTTCCGGAGATGACAGTGAGATCCCATTCACCAATATCAGTCGGGGAATGCAGACGGATAATGAACAAGTCCCCCAAATGTTCCACAGTCCCCAAATCTCCGGAGTGAATCCTACTTGTCTGCTGAACACCTGGAACAAGGCGAGAGAGTTAGCAGCCATCAGCCAGCTCCATCATTGTACTAACTGCAGAAATACCTGTTTATTCAGCAGGGCAAGGATCGGGCACTGTGTAATTATACGGAGCCTCTATCCATTCAGCAGGGCAAGGATCGGGCACTGTGTAATTATACGGAGCCTCTATCCATTCAGCAGGGCAAGGATCGGGCACTGTGTAATTATACGGAGCCTCTATCCATTCAGCAGGGCAAGGATCGGGCACTGTGTAATTATACGGAGCCTCTATCCATTCAGCAGGGCGAGGATCGGGCACTGTGTAATTATACGGAGCCTCTATCCATTCAGCAGGGCAAGGATCGGGCACTGTGTAATTATGCGGAGCCTCTATCCATTCAGCAGGGCAAGGATCGGGCACTGTGTAATTATACGGAGCCTCTATCCATTCAGCAGGGCAAGGATCGGGCACTGTGTAATTATACGGAGCCTCTATCCATTCAGCAGGGCAAGGATCGGGCACTGTGTAATTATGCGGAGCCTCTATCCATTCAGCAGGGCAAGGATCGGGCACTGTGTAATTATACGGAGCCTCTATCCATTCAGCAGGGCAAGGATCGGTCACTGTGTAATTATACGGAGCCTCTATCCATTCAGCAGGGCGAGGATCGGGCACTGTGTAATTATACGGAGCCTCTATCCATTCAGCAGGGCAAGGATCGGGCACTGTGTAATTATACGGAGCCTCTATCCATTCAGCAGGGCAAGGATCGGGCACTGTGTAATTATGCGGAGCCTCTATCCATTCAGCAGGGCAAGGATCGGGCACTGTGTAATTATACGGAGCCTCTATCCATTCAGCAGGGCAAGGATCGGTCACTGTGTAATTATACGGAGCCTCTATCCATTCAGCAGGGCAAGGATCGGGCACTGTGTAATTATACGGAGCCTCTATCCATTCAGCAGGGCGAGGATCGGGCACTGTGTAATTATACGGAGCCTCTATCCATTCAGCAGGGCAAGGATCGGGCACTGTGTAATTATACGGAGCCTCTATCCATTCAGCAGGGCAAGGATCGGGCACTGTGTAATTATACGGAGCCTCTATCCATTCAGCAGGGCAAGGATCGGGCACTGTGTAATTATACGGAGCCTCTATCCATTCAGCAGGGCGAGGATCGGGCACTGTGTAATTATACGGAGCCTCTATCCATTCAGCAGGGCAAGGATCGGGCACTGTGTAATTATGCGGAGCCTCTATCCATTCAGCAGGGCAAGGATCGGGCACTGTGTAATTATACGGAGCCTCTATCCATTCAGCAGGGCAAGGATCGGGCACTGTGTAATTATGCGGAGCCTCTATCCATTCAGCAGGGCAAGGATCGGGCACTGTGTAATTATACGGAGCCTCTATCCATTCAGCAGGGCAAGGATCGGTCACTGTGTAATTATACGGAGCCTCTATCCATTCAGCAGGGCGAGGATCGGGCACTGTGTAATTATACGGAGCCTCTATCCATTCAGCAGGGCAAGGATCGGGCACTGTGTAATTATACGGAGCCTCTATCCATTCAGCAGGGCAAGGATCGGGCACTGTGTAATTATGCGGAGCCTCTATCCATTCAGCAGGGCAAGGATCGGGCACTGTGTAATTATACGGAGCCTCTATCCATTCAGCAGGGCAAGGATCGGTCACTGTGTAATTATACGGAGCCTCTATCCATTCAGCAGGGCAAGGATCGGGCACTGTGTAATTATACGGAGCCTCTATCCATTCAGCAGGGTGAGGATCGGGCACTGTGTAATTATGCGGAGCCTCTATCCATTCAGCAGGGTGAGGATCGGGCACTGTGTAATTATACGGAGCCTCTATCCATTCAGCAGGGCGAGGATCGGGCACTGTGTAATTAAGCCAGGTACTGGGGATCGGGGATTAGGACTGGTCTGGTGGGAGCCCGGAGTGGGGGGTGGGGTCGAGGGGGTGGGGGGAGGGGGAGAGCTCAGGCAGGGGGTGTAACACCAGAGTGTCACCTCCCCTGGGTGGCATTCAATCCAAGGTGAGTTTACATGATGAGTAGACTGATGTAATATAGATGTGACAGGCAAGTGTGACAAGTAGTGCAACAGGAGGAAGCAATTAGGAGTGACTAAACAGTGTACGCTACGTTGAAGAATTTTAATACAGCGTTAGTGGACCTCCCGTGGCATTGCTCGTTCTTAGTGGAACAATGTGCATGAGGTATGGGGACCAACAACCGCTGGAGCTCCATCTGGTGGTAGAAATGTGCAGCTGCAGGTGTGACAGTGTGACGGTGTGACGGTGTGACAGTGTGACCTTTACAATGGGAAAACCCTAGCAACAACAACAACTTGCATTTATATAGCGCCTTTAACGTAGTAAAACGTCCCAAGGCGCTTCACAGGAGTGATTATCAGACAAAATTTGAGACTGAGCCACATAAGGAGATATTAGGACAGGTGACCAAAAGCTCGTTCAAAGAGGTAGGTTTTAAGGAGCGTCTTAAAGGAGGAGAGAGAGGCGGAGAGGTTTAGGGAGGGAATTCCAGAGCTCAGGGCCCAGGCAGCTGAAGGCACGGCCGCCAATGGTGGAGCGATGGAAATCGGGGGATGCGCAAGAGGCCGGAATTGGAGGAGTGCAGAGATCTCGGAGGGTCGTAGGGGCTGGAGGAGGTTACAGAGATAGGGAGGGGAGGGGGCGAGGAGGGATTTGAACACGAGGACGAGAATTTTTAAATTCGAGGAGTTGCCAGACCGGGAGCCGATGTCGGTCAGCGAGCACGAGGAGGGGGGCGACGGGTGAACGGGACTCGGTGCGGGTTGGGATACGGGGGGCAGCAGAGTTTCGGGTGAGACCACCTGGAGGAGTGGGAGACGCGGGAAATTCCATCCAGACGTAGACGAGAGCCTTTACCTTTAGGGCTGGAGATTTCAAAGTTCGCTGGTTTTCCAGAAATGTAAACCGTGACGTTCTGAAGTGCACTGTCCACGTGAAAGGTGAATGTATTTGCGGGATAATCCGGGTTGTTCTCTCTCTGTAACACGATGACCTGTGAGAACAGAATTAAGATCCTCTGGGAACTCCGATCTCTGCCTCTGCAGGCAAATTCTAAAGCGATAGGTCATATGGACCCCCCCTTATTTTATTCGCGCTCTCCCTTCCCCCACCGAAAGCGCTGACCCGCCACACTGGGCGGCGCTGGTCCTTCAGATGCCAACAGCCACCCCCACCACCGGTTAACCCTGCCCGCCGATCGGCTATTCGACTAGGGGAGGCGCCGCTGTCAAATGTAACACCCAGCTGCCGTCCCCACGCACGCTCGCCCCGGCGCGGGTACGAGCAAAGCGCGCAGGCGCACAGGGAAGCCAGTCAGGGCAAGGGGTTCCCAGTCGGGCACCGAGGCCAAATTTGACTCTCGAACCAGACCGGCGATGGGATCGTCCTGCTCTGGTTGGTCAGTTCCTTTGGCAAACGCTCCATCACAATCTTGCTGAGCCTCACGCAGTCTCTGGTAAAGATTTGGGGGGTTTCCCCCAAAAACTGCTCACTGCCCCCCATCTGAGGGCTTGTTCACCTCTTGGCCTTCTACACTCCTTGTGCTAATAACTAGAATTCCATGAGCCTTGTTAGCCTAAGGAAGGAAGGAAGGAAACAGGGAGAGGGGGCGAGGGGCAGGGAGAGAGGGGCAGAGAGAGAGGGGGCAGGGAGAGAGGGGGCAAGGGAGAGAGGGGGCAGGGGGCAGAGAGAGAGGGGGCAAGGGACAGTGAGAGAGGGGGGCAGGGGGCAGTGAGAGAGGGGGCAGGGAGAGAGGGCAAGGGGCAGAGAGAGAGGGGCAGGGGGCAGTGAGAGAGGGGGCAGGGGGCAGAGAGAGAGGGGCAGGAGGCAGTGAGAGAGGGGGCAGGGGGCAGGAGGAGAGGGGGCAGGGGGCAGTGAGAGAGGGGCCAGGGGGCAGTGAGAGAGGGGGCAGGGAGAGAGGGGGGGCAGGGAGAGAGGGGGCAGGGGGCAGGGAGAGAGGGGGCAGTGAGAGAGGGGGCAGGGGGCAGTGAGAGAGGGGGCAGGGGGCAGTGAGAGAGGGGGCAGGGAGAGAGGGGGGGCAGGGAGAGAGGGGGCAGGGGGCAGGAGGAGAGGGGGCAGGGGGCAGTGAGAGAGGGGGCAGGGGGCAGGAGGAGAGGGGGCAGGGGGCAGGGAGAGAGGGGGCAGTGAGAGGGGAGGTGCAGAGGTCAGTGAGGTGTTAGTCGAGTGACTGGAGCCCCCCCGATCCCCCCGATCCCCCCGATCCACGACATTACCAGCGCTGCGGTGGCAGATTCCTCGATGATGGAGGTGAGCTGAGAGATGAGTTCCCGGCGGATGACGACAGCCAGTCCTCCCGAAACCTGCGCCAGATGTTTGTACAGCTGGTCGGCGAACCTTTGCTTGCTGCTCCGCCTGCGCCTGCTCAACGCATTGGTGAGGAGGAAGGAGACCTGGAACAGACGGGCCGGGGCTGAGTCACAAATCCCGGGAATCGCTGCTCGGAAAGACCCTCCCTTATAGTGTGCTGCGATAATAACAGGCGGTGCCCGACACACGGAGCCCGGCGCACGGAGCCCGACACACGGTAAACGCCGCACGTTAACGGCAGCTTCTCCCCGGTATTTACAGCGGCCCCCATTCCCCTCCCGCTCACCAACATGCTTCTCCCCCCACGGACGATAAAACAAACCCCTTCCCACCAAAATACAGCCGTAGGGGGCGGACCCCGACCACCCAGGGAGGGGCCGAGGTTATCGCCGCGGCGAGACCAGCGATCCGGGGGGAAACGTCCCCCCTTTTATCGGCAGGCAGCTCCTCGGGAGGGGGACAGGATGGCGAGACGCTGGTCGAGGGATTAACACCCGAACGGGGACACGCGGCCTGAGTCGGCAGCTTTGAAACGCGAGGGGGACGGTTGACCAAACGTACCTTGGATTTGGTCTGTTCGATCAGGGCCACGATGGTGGTCTCGAGCTCAGGGTCTCTCGCTGGAGCGTCGGTGAACACGTAAATATAGGAGAGGGGAGGAGTGTTGATCAGAGCGAGCTGAAACACACAGGGAAACGCTCATCCATAACCTGCTCGAACCCTCGCCCCGCACACTCACACTCACACCCACACTCACACTCACACTCACACTCACTCCATCCCCCGCACACTCACACTCACTCCATCCCCCGCACACTCACACTCACACTCACACTCACTCCATCCCCCGCACACTCACACTCACACTCACACTCACACTCACTCCATCCCCCGCACACTCACACTCACTCCATCCCCCGCACACTCACACTCACTCCATCCCCCGCACACTCACACTCACACTCACACTCACTCCATCCCTCGCACACTCACACTCACTCCATCCCCCGCACACTCACACTCACACTCACACTCACTCCATCCCCCGCACACTCACACACACACTCGCTCCATCCCCCGCACACTCACACTCACGCTCGCTCCATCCCCCGCACACTCACACTCACTCCATCCCCACCACACTCACACTCATACTCACACTCACTCCTTCCCCCGCACACTCACACTCACACTCACTCCCTCCCCCGCACACTCACACTCACACTCACTCCATCCATCCCCCGCACACTCACACTCACACTCACTTCATCCCCCGCACACTCACACTCACACTCACACTCACTCCATCCCCCGCACACTCACACTCACTCCCTCCCCCGCACACTCACACTCACACTCACTCCATCCCTCCCCTGCACACTCACACTCACACTCACTCCATCCCCCGCACACTCACACTCACACTCACTTCATCCCCCGCACACTCACACTCACACTCACACTCACTCCATTCCCCGCACACTCACACTCACACTCACTCCATCCCCCGCACACTCACACTCACACTCACTTCATCCCCCGCACACTCACACTCACACTCACTCCATCCCCCGCACACTCACACTCACACTCACTCCATCCCCCGCACACTCACACTCACACTCACTTCATCCCCCGCACACTCACACTCACACTCACACTCACTCCATCCCCCGCACACTCACACTCACACTCACACTCACTTCATCCCCCGCACACTCACACTCACACTCACTCCATCCCCCGCACACTCACACTCACACTCACTTCATCCCCCGCACACTCACACTCACACTCACACTCACTCCATCCCCCGCACACTCACACTCACACTCACACACACTCCATCCCCCGCACACTCACACTCACACTCACACTCACTCCATCCCCTGCACACTCACACTCACTCCCTCCCCCGCACACTCACACTCACACTCACACTCACTCCATCCCTCCCCCGCACACTCACACTCACACTCACTCCCTCCCCCGCACACTCACACTCACACTCACTCCATCCCCCTCACACTCGCTCCATCCCCCGCACACTCACACTCACGCTCGCTCCATCCCCCGCACACTCACACTCACACTCACTCCATCCCCCGCACACTCACACTCACACTCACTCCATCCCCCGCACACTCACACTCACACTCACTCCCTCCCCCGCACACTCACACTCACACTCACACTCCCTCCCTCCCCGCACACTCACACTCACACTCACTCCATCCCCCGCACACTCACACTCACTCCCTCCCCCGCACACTCACTCCCTCCCCCGCACACTCACACTCACTCCCTCCCCCGCGCACTCACACTCACTCCCTCCCCCGAACACTCACACTCACTCCCTCCCCCCGCACACACTCACACTCACTCCCTCCCCCGCACACTCACACTCACTCCCTCCCCCACACACACTCACACTCACACTCACTCCCTCCCCCACTCACACTCACACTCACACTCACTCCATCCCCCGCACACTCACACTCACTCCCTCCCCCGCACACTCACACTCACTCCCTCCCCCGCACACTCACACTCACTCCATCCCCGAACACTCACACTCACTCCCTCCCCCGCGCACTCACACTCACTCCCTCCCCCCGCACACACTCACACTCACTCCCTCCCCCGAACACTCACACTCACTCCCTCCCCCGCACACTCACACTCACTCCATCCCCGAACACTCACACTCACTCCCTCCCCCGCGCACTCACACTCACTCCCTCCCCCCGCACACACTCACACTCACTCCCTCCCCCGAACACTCACACTCACTCCCTCCCCCCGCACACACTCACACTCACTCCCTCCCCCGCACACTCACACTCACTCCCTCCCCCACTCACACTCACACTCACACTCACTCCCTCCCCCACTCACACTCACACTCACTCCCTCCCCACACACACACATGGAGCCTTCACTTACCTGAAGTGCTGACAGACACATTTCGGGGATATCTCCTCCCCCCTCAGCGGTCAGTAACCGCAGCCTCTCGATGAATTGCTCTGGGTCGCTGGTCTTATACACCGGGCCAAAATCTGAAAACATACTCAGATATTTCAAACAAGAATGAGCAGTCCCCGAGACTCACAGAGCCACCGGTAGCTTCAAACTGATCAGGGCTCGTTCCAGAATGTCACGCCATAAAAGATCACATCAGTGGGTCTCTCTCATCTCGTCTCTGAGTCAGAAGGTCGTGGGTTCGAGCCCCCACTCCAGAGACTCGAGCCCCGTAATCCAGGCCGACACTCCCCCAGTGGGAGCGCTGCACTGTCGGAGGGTCAGTACTGAGGGAGCGCCGCACTGTCGGAGGGTCAGTACTGAGGGAGCGCCGCACTGTCGGAGGGTCGGTACTGAGGGAGCGCTGCACTGTCGGAGGGTCAGTACTGAGGGAGCGCCGCACTGTCGGAGGGTCAGTACTGAGGGAGCGCCGCACTGTCGGAGGGTCGGTACTGAGGGAGCGCCGCACTGTCGGAGGGTCGGTACTGAGGGAGCGCCGCACTGTCGGAGGGTCGGTACTGAGGGAGCGCCGCACTGTCGGAGGGTCAGTACTGAGGGAGCGCCGCACTGTCGGAGGGTCAGTACTGAGGGAGCGCCGCACTGTCGGAGGGTCGGTACTGAGGGAGCGCCGCACTGTCGGAGGGTCAGTACTGAGGGAGCGCCGCACTGTCGGAGGGTCAGTACTGAGGGAGCGCCGCACTGTCGGAGGGTCAGTGCTGAGGGAGCGCTGCACTGTCGGAGGGTCAGTGCTGAGGGAGCGCCGCACTGTCGGAGGTACCGTCTTTCGGATGAGACCTTAAACCGAGGCCCCTGTCTGCCCTCTTGGGTGGGACGTAAAAGATCCCACAGCCACTATTTTGAAGAAGAGCAGGGGGGAGTTCTCCCCGGTGTCCTGGGGCCGATATTTATCCCTCAACCAACATCACTAAAAAAAAAACACAGATTCACCGGTCATTGTCCACGTTGCTGTTTGTGGGATCTTGCTGTGCGCAAATTGGCTGCTGCCATTTGCCTACATTACCGCACTCCAAAAAAAAAAGGTACTTCGTTGACTGTGAAGCGCTTTGGGACATCCTGAAGGTGGTGGGAGGTGCTATATCAATGCAGAGTCTTTCTATCTTGCGTACGAACGAACCTGGGTCATTAAATGGCACCAGAAGATAAAAGGAAGGTGCGTCCTTCGTTCTCTGCTTGCCCTTCACGATGTTTATGGTTCTCTGCTTTGCTGCCTCGATGTCGTCCTTCATACTGCCGGTCGTGTCGATGACAAAGCTCAGCCCGGAGGGAGAGGCAATGTTGAGGAATCTGGAAGAGAGGGGAGATTCATTGGGGTCCTTTTACACACTCCGAGTTGTGACTGCGATTGTCCCCCGAGGCGTGCTGACCCCGTTACGCTCAGATCGCTGCCATCACTCCGATTTCACACCCCCGGCTGGGAGCGTCACCCACCGGGAGCACACACCGCAAATTTAGCAACGCGTCCCACTCTCCCGAACACCCATGTTAATGCCCAGGGAAACCCACGCCTGGATATCGGGCAGGGAGCTGGAAATCAGAAAGTCAACATGACGTGTCCCTGCAGCGGGAGTAAGAGCTGAACAGGACAGTGTAGAGGGAGCTTTACTCTGTATCTAACCCCTGCTGTACCTGCCCTGGGAGTGTTTGATGGGACAGTGTAGAGGGAGCTTTACTCTGTATCTAACCCTGTACCTGTCCTGGGAGTGTTTGATGGGACAGTGTAGAGGGAGCTTTACTCTGTATCTAACCCTGTACCTACCCTGGGAGTGTTTGATGGGACAGTGTAGAGGGAGCTTTACTCTGTATCTAACCCTGTACCTACCCTGGGAGTGTTTGATGGGACAGTGTAGAGGGAGCTTTACTCTGTATCTAACCCTGTACCTGCCCTGGGAGTGTTTGATGGGACAGTGTAGAGGGAGCTTTACTCTGTATCTAACCCTGTACCTGCCCTGGGAGTGTTTGATGGGACAGTGTAGAGGGAGCTTTACTCTGTATCTAACCCTGTACCTGTCCTGGGAGTGTTTGATGGGACAGTGTAGAGGGAGCTTTACTCTGTATCTAACCCTGTACCTGCCCTGGGAGTGTTTGATGGGACAGTGTAGAGGGAGCTTTACTCTGTATCTAACCCTGTACCTGCCCTGGGAGTGTTTGATGGGACAGTGTAGAGGGAGCTTTACTCTGTATCTAACCCTGTACCTGACCCTGGGAGTGTTTGATGGGACAGTGTAGAGGGAGCTTTACTCTGTATCTAACCCTGTACCTGCCCTGGGAGTGTTTGATGGGACAGTGTAGAGGGAGCTTCACTCTGTATCTAACCCTGTACCTGCCCTGGGAGTGTTTGATGGGACAGTGTAGAGGGAGCTTCACTCTGTATCTAACCCTGTACCTGCCCTGGGAGTGTTTGATGGGACAGTGTAGAGGGAGCTTTACTCTGTATCTAACCCTGTACCTGCCCTGGGAGTGTTTGATGGGACAGTGTAGAGGGAGCTTTACTCTGTATCTAACCCTGTACCTGCCCTGGGAGTGTTTGACGGGACAGTGTAGAGGGAGCTTTACTCTGTATCTAACCCTGTACCGGCCCTGGGAGTGTTTGATGGGACAGTGTAGAGGGAGCTTCACTCTGTATCTAACCCTGTACCTGCCCTGGGAGTGTTTGATGGGACAGCGGGACTTGAACCCACAAACGTCTGACCAGAGGTGAGAATGCTACCAACTGAGCCACGACTGACACCTGAACACGGCACAGCGAGGCCCAGCATTGATGGAAAATGAACGCTGAGCTAGAAGATAGGAGAGGGTCGGAGGAACGTTGGAGGGAATGAGAAAGTCTGATTGGGAGGAAAGGTGGCCCTCATTGGTTTTAGTTGCTGAGAATATTTCCCATCTCCCACCCCCCCGTAGCCATCAGCTCATCCAAAACTCTGCTGCCCCCGTATCCTAACTTGCACCGAGTCCCATTCACCCATCACCCCCCCGACCTGTGCTCGCTGACCTACATCGGCTCCCGGTCCGGGAACACACCGATTTTAAAATTCTCATCCTCGTGTTCAAATCCCTCCATGGCCCTCGCCCCCCTCCCTCTCTCTGTAACCTCCTCCAACCCTGCGAGATCTCTGCGCTCCTCCAATTCTGGCCTCTTGTCCATCCCCCGATTTCCATCGCTCCACCATTGGCGGCCGTGCCTTCAGCTGCCTGGGCCCTGAGCTCTGGAATTCCCTCCCTAAACCTCTCCGCCTCTCTCTCTCCTCCTTTAAGACGCTCCTTAAAACCGACCTCATTGACCGAGCTTTTGGTCGCCTGTCCTAATATCTCCTGATGCGGCTCGGTGTCAAATTCTGTCTGATTTACGCTCTTGTGAAGCGCCTCGGGACGTCTTACTACGTTAAAGGCGCTATATAAATGCAGCTTGTTGACTTACTTTAAGAAGAATTCGTCTCCAACAGCCTCTCTGATGTCATGGAACGCTTCTAGCGAGGCCTCGGTGGCGACTCGAGCTGCCTCTTTGTGGTATTCGGAATGTGGAGACGTGACCGTGTCCTTGTTGATGCCCCCGAAAGCCGGCACGAACCGAGTCAGGTCTGCTTTCCCACCATGGCTGCACTTGCCTGTGGAGAGAACGACGGCGGGGGTGGGGGCTGTCAATGGCGGGCGAGAGGTCGCAACTTCGGGTGGGCCAACCCTCCAGGAATTTCCCCCTGGAGTCTCCAGGAATGTCCCCCCGGAGTCCACAGGGAATTTGGCCCCCCGGAGTCCACAGGGAATTTGGCCCCCCCGAGTCCACAGGAAATTGGCCCTGGAAGTCTTCAGGAATTGTCCCCTGGAGTCCAAAGGATGTCTACAGGGAATTCCCCCTTGGAGTCGACAGGAATTTGGCCCCCTTGGAGTCTACAGGAACTGCCCTGAGGGGTAATAATGTCAGGGAGCATTTCTTCGCACAAAAGGTAGTGGAAATTTGGAAAAGCTGTTGAGGCTCGGGGGGAGTGGGGGTCAATTGACAATCTCAAAACTGAGATGGATCGATTTTTGTTGGGTGAGGGTATTAAGGGATGCAGAGCAAAGGCAGCTGGATGGAGTTGAGGTACAAGTCAGCCATGATCGAAGTGAAGGGCGGAACAGTCTTGAGGGGCTGAATGGCCTCCTCCCCCCTCCTGTGTTCCCATAGCAACAGTGACTGATAGGAGAGAAGGAAAGTAGTTCAATCAGGACGTCGATGAAGAATTTACCCCTCATTCTCTCAGGAGAAAGCATTTGGTCACCCTTGATTCCGAGTTGCATTCCAGAATAAAGTCGAGTAGAATCATAGAATCATACAGCACGGAAGGAAGGAGGCCGTTCGGCCCATCGTGCCTGTGCCGGCTCTTTGAAAGAGCTATCCAATTAGTCCCACTCCCCCCCTCTGCTCTTTCCCCGTAGGCCTGTAAATTTCCCCTTTTCAAGTATTTATCCAATTCCCCTTTTGAAAGTTATTATTGAATCTGCTTCCACCGCCCTTTCAGGCAGCGCATTCCAGATCAGAACAACTCGCTGCGTTAGAAAACATTCTCCTCATCTCCCCCTCTGGTTCTTTCACCGATTACCTTAAATCTGTGTCCTCTGGTTACCGACCCTCCTGCCACTGGAAACAGTTTCTCCTTATTTACTCTATCAAAACCCCTCATGATTTCGAACGCCTCGATTAAATCTCCCCTTAACCTTCTCTGCTCTGAGGAGAACAATCCCAGCTTCTCCAGTCTCTCCACATAACTGAAGTCCCTCATCCCTGGTCCCATTCTGGTAAATCTCCTCTGCACCCTCTCCAAGGCCTGGACACCCTTCCTTAAGTGTTAAGCATCTTTATCTGTAAAAGCAGTTGTGTCTTAATGTCAATGAAACCAATTATTTAGAAACATATTCAAGTCTTCGTTGATTCTGACCTCTCTACCCTAAAGAGTGATGGAAAAATAAAACCTACAGAGGACTTCCTCGGATATTTCTCCATCGTGAATCCTGCAATCGCAATTTTTAGCCGGGGCTGCTCCCCTCTCCCACCTCCCCCTCTCTTACCTTTGGGTTTACTTAATGGGTTGGTCCCAAAGTATCCGGTGGTAATGGTCTTCTGCTTGAGAATGCTTTCCAGTATGTTGTCCTTGCAAGAATCAGCTGAAGCACAGTTGGTGCAAGTCCTTTCAGTCTTATCTGCAATCGAGCGATATAAGGGTCAGAACACCCAGTACTGGTACCTTTTCATTGCCCCCCCATCACACGCTGTTCAAACCCCCAGCTCCCCTCGGAGTCAGAAGGTCGTGGGTTCGAACCCCCACCCTAGAGACATGAGCCCCACATAATCCCTGTGCAGGTACTGAGAGAGCGCCGCACTGTCGGAGGGTCGGTACTGAGGGAGCGCCGCACTGTCGTAGGGTCAGTACTGAGGGAGCGCCGCACTGTCGGAGGGTCGGTACTGAGGGAGCGCCGCACTGTCGGAGGGTCAGTACTGAGAGAGCGCCGCACTGTCGGAGGGTCGGTACTGAGGGAGCGCCGCACTGTCGTAGGGTCAGTACTGAGGGAGCGCCGCACTGTCGGAGGGTCGGTACTGAGGGAGCGCCGCACTGTCGGAGGGTCGGTACTGAGGGAGCGCCGCACTGTCGGAGGGTCAGTATTGAGGGAGCGCTGCAGTGTCGGAGAGTCAGTATTGAGGGAGCGCCGCACTGTCGGAGGGTCAGTACTGAGGGAGTGCTGCAGTGTCGGAGGGTCAGTATTGAGGGAGCGCCGCACTGTCGGAGGGTCGGTACTGAGGGAGCGCCGCACTGTCGGAGGGTCGGGGCTGAGGGAGCGCCGCACTGTCGGAGGATCAGTACTGAGGGAGCGCTGTACAGTCGGAGGGTCGGTACTGAGGGAGCGCCGCACTGTCGTAGGGTCAGTACTGAGGGAGCGCCGCACTGTCGGAGGGTCGGTACTGAGGGAGCGCCGCACTGTCGGAGGGTCAGTACTGAGAGAGCGCCGCACTGTCGGAGGGTCGGTACTGAGGGAGCGCCGCACTGTCGTAGGGTCAGTACTGAGGGAGCGCCGCACTGTCGGAGGGTCGGTACTGAGGGAGCGCCGCACTGTCGGAGGGTCGGTACTGAGGGAGCGCCGCACTGTCGGAGGGTCAGTATTGAGGGAGCGCTGCAGTGTCGGAGGGTCGGTACTGAGGGAGCGCCGCACTGTCGGAGGGTCAGTACTGAGGGAGCGCTGCAGTGTCGGAGGGTCAGTATTGAGGGAGCGCCGCACTGTCGGAGGGTCGGTACTGAGGGAGCGCCGCACTGTCGAAGGGTCGGGGCTGAGGGAGCGCCGCACTGTCGGAGGATCAGTACTGAGGGAGCGCTGTACAGTCGGAGGGTCAGTACTGAGGGAGTGCCGCACTGTCGGAGGGTCAGTACTGAGGGAGTGCCGCACTGTCGGAGGGTCAGTACTGAGGGAGCGCCGCACTGTCGGAGGGTCAGTACTGAGGGAGTGCCGCACTGTCGGAGGGTCAGTGCTGAAGGAGTGCCGCACTGTCGGAGGGTCAGTACTGAGGGAGCGCCGCACTGTCGGAGGGTCAGTACTGAGGGAGTGCCGCACTGTCGGAGGGTCAGTACTGAGGGAGTGCCGCACTGTCGGAGGGTCAGTACTGAGGGAGTGCTGCTCTGTCAGAGGGTCAGTACTGTGGGAGCGCCGCACTGTCGGAGGGTCGGTACTGAGGGAGCGCTGCACTGTCGGAGGGTCGGTACTGAGGGAGTGCCGCACTGTCGGAGGGTCAGTACTGAGGGAGCACTGCACTGTCGGAGGTGCCGTCTTTCCGATGAGACGTTAAACCGAGGGCCCCGTCTGCCCCTCTCAGGTGGGTGTAAAAGATCCCACGGCCACTATTTCGAAGAAGAGCAGGGGGAGTTCTCCCCGGTGTCCTGGGGCCGATATTTATCCCTCAACCAACATCACTAAAAAAGCAGATAATCTGGTCATTTATCACATTGCTGTTTGTGGGATCTTGCTGTGCGCAAATCGGCTGCTGCGTTTCCTACATTACAACAGTAACCACACTTCAAAAAAAAAGTACTCCATTGGCTGTAAAGCCCTTTGGGACGTCCTGAGGTGGTGAAAGGCCCGAGAGAAATGGGAGTCTCTCTTTTTTCTCTGGTCCTCCAGTATTTCCCATGGTGCCATATTGGCATCGATATGAAGTCCATCAGTCCCAGGGGTTTGTGGGACTGTCCCATATTTATCCCATTTTTCCCCTCCAATCTTTCCCCTCCACTTCTCCCTGCCCAAAGGTTGCAAGGTCCAAATGTAGAATTCCCACTCCCCCAGGATGAAAAGAACTCCCATTTCTGTCGCGCCTTTCACCTCCTCAGGACGTCCCAAAGCGCTTTACAGCCAACGAAGTGCTTTTCTTTTCGAAGTGCGGTCGCTGTTGTAATGCAGGAAACGCGGCAGCCAATTTGCGCACAGCAAGATCCCACAAACAGCAAACGAACGAGTGAGCAGTTAATCTGCTGACTCAACGCAGATTTGCTTGCTCAGAAAGAGGGAATTCTCTCACGGAGGTACTCCACCATTGGCGGCCGTGCCTTCAGCTGCCTGGGCCCTAAGCTCTGGAATTCCCTCCCTAAACCTCTCCGCCTCTCTCTCTCCTCCTTTAAGACGCTCCTTAAAACCTCCCTCCACTCGAGCCTCCTCCCTCCCTACTCCATCTCACCCTATCACCATGTCCTTCTATTCCTTTCTCCCTCATGTGTTTATCCAGCTTCCCCTTAAATCCATCTACACTATTCACCTCAACTACTCCTTGTGGGAGCGAGTTCCACATTCTCACCACTCTCTGGGTAAAGAAGTTTCTCCTGAATTCCCTATTGGATTTATTAGTGACTATCTTATATTGATGACCCCTAGTTCTGGTCTCCCATCTACAATGTTAAATATTCAGACAAAAAAAACAGTTCAGGCCTGATTTACAAAGCTACGTGCTTATTAATCAGTCTATAAATCAAGATTATTTCCAATGGTTGCCACAAAGAGCAAACTGAATGACAAGGTATAAAATGAGTAACTTCTGCAAATCTTGTTTTTAGCGAGCTAACAAGCTGCACCATCTAGTCACGATAAATTACAGAAGGGGACACCACTGCTCATCCAATCATTCCCAATAAAGAATGTGATGCAGTGGGAAATCCCAGTTAAAACTCTGTTCTTCCATCATATCCCTGAAATATCCCAGCCAGGGGCTGCAGCCTTGGGACTGTCAAGTTTACAAACAATCCCCATCGACTTTCAAACTATCATTGTATCTACAGCACATTTGCTTAGTATCATAGTAGGTACTGTACAGGATGAGGCCATTCGGCCCATCGTGCTGGTGCCGGCTCTTTGAAAGAGCTATCCAATTAGTCCCACTCCCCCCCTGCTCATTCCCCAGAGCCCCTGTAAATTTTTCCCTTCAAGTATTTATCCAATTCCCCTTTTGAAAGTTATTATTGAATCTGCTCCCACCGCCCTTTCAGGCAGCGCATTCCAGATCAGAACAACTCGCTGCGTAAAAAACATTCTCCTCATCTCCCCCACCTGGTTCTTTTGCCGATTATCTTAAATCTGTGTCCTCTGGTTACCGACCCTCCTGCCACTGGAAACAGTTTCTCCTTATTTACTCTATCAAAACCCCTCATGATTTTGAACACCTCGATTAAATCTCCCCTTAACCTTCTCTGCTCTAAGGAGAACAATCCCGGCTTCTCCAGTCCCTCCACGTAACTGAAGTCCCTCATCCCTGGTCCCATTCTGGTAAATCTCCTCTGTACCCTCTCCAAGGCCTGGACATCCTTCCTAAAGTGCGGTGGAGCTAATAGTCCAGCTGAGGCCTAACCAGTGTTTAAAAGAGTTTAGCATAAAGTGCAAGTAATACAATTAATTTATAATCAAGGCCAGGAATCCAAATGAAAATATTAATATTCATTTCTGGTAACCTTTTGTAATCTATAGTTTGCTTTTGATGGTAGTAAACTGCAAATGTGATGTTTTTCTAAGAAAATCTGTTGCTAAGTTCCAATTTACAAAACAGACTCCTTCACTCCGATGCATGTGACTATATTTGTAATGATATGGGAGCAACTTGGCAGGACTCCAAGGCAGAATTCCACCTCCTTTGCCAGCCACATCTATACTTTTTTTATATATATTCGTTCACGGGATGTGGGCGTCGCTGGCGAGGCCGGCATTTATTGCCCATCCCTAATTGCCCTTGAGAAGGTGGTGGTGAGCCGCCTTCTTGAACCGCTGGAGTCCATGTGTTGAAGGTTCTCCCACAGTGCTGTTAGGAAGGGAGTTCCAGGATTTTGACGCAGCGATGATGAAGGAACGGCCAATATATTTCCAAGTTGGGATGGTGTGTGACTTGAAGGGGAACGTGCAGGTGGTGTTGTTCCCATGTGCCTGCTGCCCCTGTCCTTCTAGGTGGTAGAGGTCGCGGGTTTGGGAGGTGCTGTCGAAGAAGCCTTGGCGAGTTGCTGCAGTGCATCCTGTGGATGATACACACTGCAGCCACAGTGCGCCGGTGGTGAAGGGAGTGAATGTTTAGGGTGGTGGATGGGGTGCCAATCAAGCGGGCTGCTTTGTCCTGGATGGTGTCGAGCTTCTTGAGTGTTGTTGGAGCTGCACTCATCCAGGCAAGTGGAGAGTATTCCATCACACTCCTGACTTGTGCCTTGTAGATGGTGGAAAGGCTTTGGGGAGTCAGGAGGTGAGTCACTCGTCGCAGAATACCCAGCCTCTGACCTGCTCTCGTAGCCACAGTATTTATATGGCTAGTCCAGTTAAGTTTCTGGTCAATGGTGACCCCCAGGATGTTGATGGTGGGGGATTCGGCGATGGTAATGCCGTTGAATGTCAAGGGGAGGTGGTTAGACTCTCTCTTGTTGGAGATGGTCATTGCCTGGCACATGTCTGGCGCGAATGTTACTTGCCACTTATCAGCCCAAGCCTGGATGTTGTCCAGGTCTTGCTGCATGCGGGCTCGGACTGCTTCATTATTTGAGGGGTTGCGAATGGAACTGAACACTGTGCAATCATCAGCGAACATCCCCATTTCTGACCTTATGATGGATGGAAGGTCATTGATGAAGCAGCTGAAGATGGTTGGGCCTAGGACACTGCCCTGAGGAACTCCTGCAGCAATGAGATGATTGGCCTCCAACAACCACTACCATCTTCCTTTGTGCTAGGTATGACTCCAGCCACTGGAGAGTTTTCCCCCTGATTTCCCATTGACTTCAATTTTACTCCGGCTCCTTGGTGCCACATTCGGTCAAATGCTGCCTTGATGTCAAGGGCAGTCACTCTCACCTCACCTCTGGAATTCAGCTCTTTTCTCCATGTTTGGACCAAGGCTGTAATGAGGTCTGGAGCCGAGTGCAGCATAACTCCTGTGTTTCTACAGTACCTGGCCCGCTGATTATGGAATTTGATGTAAGAGCACTGATTCACTTCTACAGAGCTGGATCAAAACAACTTGGGAATCTACAGAACTGGGACAGGTACCCACAGGAGTTGATGCATGAGGTACAAATTGAAAGGAGTCTGAATGGGGAGAAGGCAGGGTTTATTGCAAAAACACTTTCTCCCCAGGGTGTAAATAGTTTCAGTGTGATTACCCTCAGCAGCAATATTTAACGACAATACATCGAGTTCCATTGAGCCTACAGCACAGAAACAGGCCATTCGGCCCAACTGGTCTATCCCGGCTCCACACGAGCCTCCTCCCTCCCTACTCCCTCTCACCCTATCACCATATCCTTCTATTCCTTTCTCCCTCATGTGTTTATCCAGCTTCCCCTTAAATCCATCTACACTATTCACCTCAACTACTCCTTGTGGGAGCGAGTTCCACATTCTCACCACTCTCTGGGTAAAGAAGTTTCTCCTGAATTCCCTATTGGATTTATTAGTGACTATCTTATATTTATGGCCCCCTAGTTCTGGTCTCCCCCCACAAGTGAAAACATCTTCTCTACGTCTACCCTATCGAACCCCTTTCATAATCTTAAAGATCTCTATCAGGTCACCCCTCAGCCTTCTCTTTTCTGGAGAAAAGAGCCCCAGCCTGTTCCGCCTTTCCTGATAGTTATGACCTCTCAGTTCTGGTGTCATCCTTGTAAAGCCTAATATGGGCTTGGAGTCAACGTTCTGTCTGAATGTCGCTCCTGTGAAGGACCTTGGGACGTTTTACCATGTTAACGGTGTTGTATAAATTCAAGTTTTTGTTGTTCTTTTCTTTACTTGTTGAAAGTCCAATAACCCCCCTGGGAGTGTCAGCGCACGTCCTCGCCAGCAACAAAGATGGTTGCTTCCTAAACTAACGGCCACCGTGTTTGGCGCTGCCTTACCTGCGATTTTTCCGATTGGCACCCCGGGTTTGATGAGATTGCTGTTTGGAATCTTGAACCCGAGTTCAATCCAGTTGCTGTGACTATAGAAATCCTGTGGGGGGATTATAGGGTATCAATCGAGTTCATCTCTGAAAGTCTGCGCCCAGCGCTCGTTTGTTGCCTTTCAAAGGTGTTGCGTGTGGGCCTTGGAGGCAATCGCGCCTTAGAAGCGTCACACCGCAGAGCGTCACGTCTCAGGGCGTCACGTCTCGGATCATCGCACACCTCGATGTGTCACGCCCCGGAGCGTCACGCCCCAAGGTGTCACGCCTCGGGGCGTCACGCCTCCCGGCAGTGCGGCGCTCCCTCGGTTACTGGCACCTGGGAGTGTCGGCCTGAGATTATGGGGCTCAAGTCTCTGGGGTGTGTGGGGGGAGTCTCGAACCTGCGACCTTCTAGACTCGGAGGTGAGATCGGGTGCGAGGAAACGGAGGCCTACCTGTAAAGTGTGCAGCATGGTTCCCATGGCTCCCTGGGCTGCCTGGAACCTCCGCTGCCTGATATTTTGAATGACGCTGGCCTTCACCCTCAAAAGGACCGCCTTGCCCTCTCGCAGTGTCTCTGAGTCGAAGTGACGTCTCTCCTCAAAGACGTACAGCAAGTCCACCTTGGTGTTGCTGAGAGTCATCATCTTCAGTGCCTGTTTGAAGTAGGAGACAGACACCCCAGGCCCGTAGTACGTCTCGAAAAGTTTCTCCGCAGTGAGACCTTGCCCCTGAGGAGACAGGGTACGTAGTGAATGTGGGAGGAACACCGTCGTTGAGGGGGAGGGAGGTGAGGGCAGAGATGTCCACTCGCGGGAGGTACTGGAGGCCGCAGAACATCCATGAGATCTTGGAACTCTTCCCCTTACATAGAATTACATCGAGCCTACAGCA
The DNA here is from genome assembly GCF_035084215.1 of Heptranchias perlo. Classification (NCBI taxonomy): domain Eukaryota; kingdom Metazoa; phylum Chordata; class Chondrichthyes; order Hexanchiformes; family Hexanchidae; genus Heptranchias; species Heptranchias perlo. The sequence continues at coordinate 14,205,467 of NC_090366.1, read as the reverse complement.
CGGGAACAGGCCATTCGGCCCAACTGGTCTATCCCGGTGTTTATGCTCCACACGAGTCTCCTCACTTCATCTCACCCTATCACCATATCCTTCTATTCCTTTCTCCCTCATGTGTTTATCGAGCTTCCCCTTAAATCCATCTACACTATTCATCTCAACTACTCCTTGTGGGAGCGAGTTCCACATTCTCACCACTCTCTGGGTGAAGAAGCTTCTCCTGAATTCCCCATTGGATTTATTAGCGACTATCTTACGGCCCAGTTAGTTTTTGCTAACAAGTCTTACCATGTGGCACTTTACCAAACGCCTTCTGAAAGTCCATATACACCACATCTACCTTCATCAATCCCAGCCTCTTCCATCTCTCCATGTAACTGGAGTCTCTCATCCCCCCCCCCGGGTACAATTCTGGTAAATCTCCCCTGCCCCCTTCTCCACTCCCCCTTAAACGTACGGAAGTACAGGTGAGTTTACCTCTGGTTGGAAGGCGTTACTCGGTATCACGTGCCCGACGGGGTTGGGAATTTCCTGGAACAGTTTGAGCGTGATGCGCAGAGCTGCCATCTTGGTGATGTTGGAGTGGGATATACTTTCCCCGGAGAAGTTTGGGAGGAAACACAGACCGTTTTGGGCGGAGAGGAGTGTCAGTAACGGAAACGCACGAGTCACGAATCGCCCCATCAGACGTCTGTAAAATATATAACAGGTTACACAAGATGAGCGGAAGACAGGAACAGGAGGAGGCCATTCAGCCCCTCGAGTCTGTTACACAGGAACAGGAGGAGGCTATTCAGCCCCTCGAGCCTGTTACACAGGAACAGGAGGAGGCCATTCAGCCCCTCGGGCCTGTTACACAGGAACAGGAGGAGGCCATTCAGCCCCTCGAGCCTGTTACGTGGAGCAGGAGGAGGCCATTCAGCCCCTCAAGCTTGTTCTGCCATTCAATTAGATCATGGCTGATCTGTAGTGGAAATAATCCTTCACTCTTTACACCCTCATTTTGAACACATCTGCCAGGGATGAGGGACTTCAGTTACGTGGAGAGACTGGAGAAGCTGGGATTGTTCTCCTTAGAGCAGAGAAGGTTAAGGGGAGATTTAATCGAGGGGTTCAAAATCATGAGAGGTTTTGATAGAGTAAATAAGGAGAAACTGTTTCCAGTGGCAGGAGGGTCGGTAACCAGAGGACACAGATTTAAGGTAATTGGGAAAAGAACCAGAGGGGAGATGAGGAGAATGTTTTTTACGCAGCGAGTTGTGATGATCTGGAATGTGCTGCCTGAAAGGGCGGTGGAAGCAGATTCAATAATAACTTTCAAAAGGGAATTGGATAAATATTGAAGGGGAAAAATTTGCAGGGCTACGGGGGAAAGAGCAGGGGGGAGTGGGACTAATTGGATAGATCTTTCAAAGAGCCAGCACAGGCACGATGGGCCGAATGGCCTCCTCCTCTGCTGTATGATTCTCCGATTCTCCGATTCTCCCTTATCCTGTTCCAACCGAAGAGTTTGCAGAGAAAGCAGTTTGGAATGTAAACAAATGAAAGATTGGAATCCTGTTCGCACGGAGAGCAAGGGAGCCGGCCGATTGCACGTACACACAGGCAGACACAGGCAGACAGACACAGGCAGACAGACACAGGCAGACACAGACGGACACACACAGACGGACAGAGACAGACGGACAGAGACAGACACACACACACAGACAGATACACAGAGACAGGCACAGATACACAGAGACACAGAGATACAGACACATACACACCCCTACAACAGCAGGTCAGAGGCTGGGTATTCTGCAGCGAGTGACTCACCTCCTGACTCCCCAAAGCCTTTCCACCATCTACAAGGCACAAGTCAGGAGTGTGATGGAATACTCTCCACTTGCTTGGATGAGTGCAGCTCCAACAACACTCAAGAAGCTCGACACCATCCAGGACAAAGTAGCCCGCTTGATTGGCACCCCATCCACCACCCTAAACATTCACTCCCTTCACCACCGGTGCACCGTGGCTGCAGTGTGTACCATCCACAGGATGCACTGCAGCAACTCGCCAAGGCTTCTTCGACAGCACCTCCCAAACCCGCGACCTCTACCACCTAGAAGGACAAGAGCAGCAGGCACATGGGAACAACACCACCTGCACGTTCCCCTCCAAGTCACACACCATCCCGACTTGGAAATATATCGGCCGTTCCTTCATCGTCGCTGGGTCAAAATCCTGGAACTCCCTTCCTAACAGCACTGTGGGAGAACCTTCACCACACGGACTGCAGCGGTTCAAGAAGGCGGCTCACCACCACCTTCTCAAGGGGCAATTAGGGACGGGCAATAAATGCCGGCCTCGCCAGCGATGCCCACATCCCCTGAACGAATAAAAAAAAATTATCGACACAGACAGGCATAGACACACACACAGATAAACAGGCACACACAGACACACACACACACAGACACACACACACACAGACACACACACACACACAGATACGCAGAGACAGGCACACAGACAGACCCACACAGACAGACCCACACACAGATATGCAGAGACAGACACACACACAGATAAACAGGCACACACAGACACACACACACACAGACACACACACACACAGAGATACGCAGAGACAGGCACACAGACACACACAGACAGACCCACACAGACAGACCCACACACAGATATGCAGAGACAGACACACACACAGATAAACAGGCACACGCAGACACACACACACACAGACACACACACACACAGAGATACGCAGAGACAGGCACACAGACACACACAGACAGACCCACACAGACAGACCCACACACAGATATGCAGAGACAGACACACACACAGATAAACAGGCACACACAGACACACACACAGAGACACACAGACACACACACATACACACAGATACAGAGACACAGACCCACTCCCTCAGACCCACTCCCTCTCCCACTCCACCACTGTGCAGACACAGACCCCTGTAGAAAGTCTGTTTTCTCGGGTCCAGGGAGGGGGAGAGTTCAGATACCTGAATCAAGTGATGTCCTCGGAGTCTCTCAGTTTCACGTTACACAGGACTATTCGAGAGGAGTGGCAGTTCAGAGCAGCCTGTACGTCGAGGAGTTCAAGCACTCTGTAAAACAGATCATTCACCTGCAAACATCACTCAAACAACTGATCCTGGTGCAAGTCAGTGCTTGTGTCTGATTCCGACAACATATTGGAAACACTCGGCCGTGGGCAGCACCCAAACCAGTCAATCCCTGAGGGAAGGAGCTCTCCGCTCTGATTCGATGTCCCGTACACATTTCTGTTAGTCATAAATCCAGAGGTTTCAAAAAACCTTGTCTCTCTCTCGCTCTCTGTGTGTGTCTCTCTCTCTCTGTGTCTCTGTGTGTGTCTCTCTCTCTCTGTGTCTCTCTCTCTGTGTCTCTCTCTCTCTCTCTGTGTCTCTCTCTCTGTGTCTCTCTCTCTGTCTGTGCGTCTCTCTCTCTCTCTCTCTCTGTGTCTCTCTCTCTCTCTGTCTCTCTCTCTCTCTCTGTGCCTCTCTCTCTCTGTGTGTCTCTCTCTCTCTGTGTCTCTCTCTCTCTCTGTGTCTCTGTGTGTGTCTCGCTCTCTCTGTGTCTCTCTCTCTCTCTGTGTCTCTCTCTGTGTCTCTCTCTCTCTCTCTGTGTCTCTCTCTCTGTGTCTCTCTCTCTCTCTCTCTGTGTCTCTCTCTCTGTGTGCCTCTCTCTCTGTGTCTCTCTCTCTCTCTGTGTCTCTCTGTGTCTCTCTCTCTCTGTCTCTCTCTCTCTCTCTCTCTCTCTGTCTCTCTCTCTCTCTCTGTCTCTCTCTCTCTCTCTCTCTGTCTCTCTCTCTCTCTCTCTGTCTCTCTCTCTCTCTGTGTCTCTCTCTCTCTCTCTGTGTGTGTATCTCTCTCTCTCTGTGTCTCGCTCTCTCTGTGGGTCTCTCTCTCTCTCTGTCTCTCTCTCTCTCTCTCTCTCTGTGGGTCTCTCTCTCTCTCTGTCTCTCTCTCTCTCTCTCTGTGTGTCTCTCCCTCTCTCTGTGTCTCCCTTCTCTCTGTCTCTCTCTCTCTCTCCCTTCTCTCTATCTCTCTCTCTCTCTCCCTCTAAAAATCAGACAGACATGCATTTCTATAGCGCCTTTCACGACCTCAGTACTGACCCTCCGACAGTGCGGCGCTCCCTCAGTACTGACCCTCCGACAGTGCGGCGCTCCCTCGGTACTGACCCTCCGACAGTGCGGCGCTCCCTCAGTACTGACCCTCCGACAGTGCGGCGCTCCCTCGGCACTGACCCTCCGACAGTGCGGCGCTCCCTCAGTACTGCCCCTCCGACAGTGCGGTGCTCCCTCAGTACTGACCCTCCGACAGTGCGGCGCTCCCTCAGTACTGACCCTCCGACAGTGCGGCGCTCCCTCGGCACTGACCCTCCGACAGTGCGGCGCTCCCTCGGTACTGACCCTCCGACAGTGCGGCGCTCCCTCGGTACTGACCCTCCGACAGTGCGGCGCTCCCTCAGTACCGACCCTCCGACAGTGCGGCGCTCCCTCAGTACCGACCCTCCGACAGTGCGGCGCTCCCTCAGTACTGACCCTCCGACAGTGCGGCGCTCCCTCAGTACTGACCCTCCGACAGTGCGGCGCTCCCTCAGTACTGACCCTCCGACAGTGCGGCGCTCCCTCAGTACTGACCCTCCGACAGTGCGGCGCTCCCTCAGTACTGACCCTCCGACAGTGCGGCGCTCCCTCAGTACTGACCCTCCGACAGTGCGGCGCTCCCTCAGTACTGACCCTCCGACAGTGCGGCGCTCCCTCAGTACTGACCCTCCGACAGTGCGGCGCTCCCTCAGTACAGACCCTCCGACAGTGCGGCGCTCCCTCAGTACTGACCCTCCGACAGTGCAGCGCTCCCTCAGTACTGAGCACTGGGAGTGTCAGCCTGCGATTACGGGGCTCGAGTCTCTGGAGTGGGGTCTCGACCTTCTGACTCAGAGGCGAGTGAGAGAGAGAGAGGGAGTGAGAGCTACCCACTGAGACACGACTGATACACACAGCTGGGAGAGCGGGTCAGTAAAACCATCCCTGGAAAGACTATGAGTGGGAGGATGGGCAGAATGGAGGAAGGAGGCTGAAGTCTCTCTGAGCTGAAAGTCTGCTGCATTTCCGTTGTTCTGTCTGTCGGTCGGGCGGAGGGAGCAGGACTTGGAGTGTTGAAGTGTTGGCAACAACATGCAGCAGCTGACCGCAAGTGAAGTTACAGCCGTCAAACAGTTGAGAAAGAATCAGTTAAAGCGAACCCTCCTCTTGCATTCCGTCTCTTCCTCTCCCACATAAACACCCAGCGCCAAATGACAGCAAACCCTCCAAACTCCACAATCAGTCATTCCTTTCCTAACTAAACACCAGGAGCAATATTTTTCTCGTGGCACATTAAGGTGAAAAGAAATCCCTTCAGTCAACCAGTCAATGAATTTTATCGTAACTTGTGCAGCAATGACATAAAGGCAGGGCAGGTCTCCTTAACCTGAGGGAGCGTCTCCAAACGTCGTGCCCTTACCTGAAATGGCACGACGTTTAGGGAGTTCTGGACCTTTTCTCAGTCTTACATTGAACGTACAGCACAGAAACAGGCCATTCGGCCCAACTGGTCTATCCCGGTGTTTATGCTCCACACGAGCCTCCTCCCTCCCTACTCCATCTCACCCTATCACCATATCCTTCTATTCCTTTCTCCCTCATGTGTTTATCCAGCTTCCCCTTAAATCCATCTACACTATTCACCTCAACTACTCCTTGTGGGAGCGAGTTCCACATTCTCACCACTCTCTGGGTAAAGAAGTTCCTCCTGAATTCCCTATTGGATTTATTAGTGACTATCTTATATTTATGGCCCCCTAGTTCTGGTCTCCCCCACAAGTGGAAACATCTTCTCTACGTCTACCCTATCGAACCCCTTTCATAATCTTAAAGACTTCTTTCAGGTCACCCCTCAGTCTTCTCTTTTCTAGGGAAAAGAGCCCCAGCCTGTTCCGCCTTTCCTGATAGTTATAACCTCTCAGTTCTGGTATCATCCTTGTGAATCTTTTTTGCACCTTCTCCAGTGTCTCTATATCCTTTTTATAATATGGAGACCAGAACTGTGCCCAGTGCTCCAAGTGTGGTCTAACCAAGGTATATGGAGACCAGAACTGTGCACAGTGCTCCAAGTGTGGTCTAACCAAGGTATATGGAGACCAGAACTGTGCACAGTGCTCCAAGTGTGGTCTAACCTAGGTATATGGAGACCAGAACTGTGCACAGTGCTCCAAGTGTGGTCTAATCAAGGTATATAGAGACCAGAACATAGGAATGTAGGAATAGGAATAGGAGTAGGCCATTCAGCCCCTCGTGCCTGCTCCGCCATTTGATAAGATCATGGCTGATCTGTGATCTAACTCCATATACCTGCCTTTGGCCCATATCCCTTAATACCTTTGGTTGCCAAAAAGCTATCTATCTCAGATTTAAATTTAGCAATTGAGCTAGGATCAGTTGCCGTTTGCGGAAGAGAGTTCCAAACTTCTACCACCCTTTGTGTGTAGAAATGTTTTCTAATCCCACTCCTGAAAGGTCTGGCTCTAATTTTTAGACTGTGCCCCCTACTCCTAGAATCCCCAACCAGCGGAAATAGTTTCTCTCTATCCACCCTATCTGTTCCCCTTAATATCTTATAAACTTCGATCAGATCACCCCTTAACCTTCGAAACTCTAGAGAATACAACCCCAATTTGTATACTCTCTCCTCGTAACTTAACCCTTGAAGTCCGGGTATAATTCTTGTAAACCTACGCTGCACTCCCTCCAAGGCCAATATGTCCTTCCGAAGGTGCGGTGCCCAGAACTGCTCACAGTACTCCAGGTGCGGTCTAACCAGGGTTTTGTATAGCTGCAGCATAACTTCTGCCCCCTTGTACTCCAGTCCTCTGGATAAAAAGGCCAGCATTCCATTAGCCTTATTGATTATTTTCTGCACCTGTTCATGACACTTCAATGATCTATGTACCTGAACCCCTAAGTCCCTTTGGACATCCACTGTTTTTAACTTTTTACCATTTAGAAAGTACCCTGTTCTATCCTTTTTTGATCCAAAGTGGATGACCTCACATTTGTCTACATTGAATTCCATTTGCCACAGTTTTGCCCATTCACCTAATCCATCAATATCCCTTTGTAATTTTATGTTTTCATCTACACTGCTTACAATGCCACCAATCTTTGTGTCATCCGCAAACTTAGATATGAGACTTTCTATGCCTTCATCTAAGTCGTTAATAAATATTGTGAATAATTGAGGCCCCAAGACAGATCCCTGCGGGACTCCACTAGTCACATCCTGCCAATGTGAGTACCTACCCATTATCCCTACTCTCTGTCGCCTTTCACTCAGCCAACTTCCTAACCAAGTCCGTACTTTCCCTCAATTCCATGGGCTTCTATCTTAGTTAACAGTCTCTTATGTGGGACCTTGTCAAATGCCTTCTGGAAGTCCATATAAATAACATCCATTGACATTCCCCTGTCCACTACTTTAGTCACCTCTTCAAAAAATTCAATCAGGTTTGTCAGGCACGATTACCTTTCACAAATCCATGCTGGCTCTCTCTGATTAACTGAAAATTCTCGAGGTGTTCAGTCACCCTATCCTTAATTATAGACTCCAGCATTTTCCCCACAACAGATGTTAGGCTAACTGGTCTATAATTCCCTGGTTTCCCTCTCTCCTTTCTTAAAAAGCGGAGTGACATGTGCAATTTGCCAATCTAGAGGGACAGTTCCTGAATCTGGAGAACTTTGAAAGATTATAGTTCGGGCATCTGCAATGTGCTCACCTACTTCCTTTAAAACCCTGGGATGGAAACCATCTGGTCCTGGGGATTTGTCACTCTTTAGTGCTATTATTTTCTTCATTACTGTTGTTTTACTTATGTTAATTTTATCGAGTCCCTGTCCCCGATTCAATATAAGTTTTCTTGGGATTTCCGGCATGCTATCCTCTTTTTCGACTGTAAATACTGACGCAAAGTAATTGTTCAACATGTCCGCCATTTCCCCATTGTCAATGACAATATCCCCACGTTCAGTTTTTAAGGGTCCAACACTGCTCCTGACCACCCTCTTTTTCCTAATATAACGATAAAAGTTCTTCGTATTGGTTTTGATATCCCTTGAGAGTTTTTTTTCATACTCTCTTTTTGTAGCCCTTACTATCTGTTTTGTGACCCTTTGTTGATCTTTGTATCTTTCCCATTCGCCAGGATCTGTGCCATTTTTTGCCTTTTTGTAAGCCCTTTCCTTATGTCTTATACTGGCCCTTGCCTCTTTAGTTGTCCATGGCTTTTTTTTTGGCCAGTGGAGTTCTTGCCCCTCAGGGGCACAAACCGATTCTGTATCACGTTAAATGTTTCTTTAAACATTTCCCACTGATCATCAGTCGTTTTACCCATTAACAGATTCGCCCAGTTTACTGTGGACAGTCTCTGTCTCATCCCATTGAAGTCGGCCTTGCCCAAGTCTAGAATCTTAGCAGCTGATTCACTTTTTTCCCTTTCAAACACTACATTGAACTCGATCATGTTATGATCACTATTGGATAGATGTTCACGCACAGTTAAGCTGTTAACTAAATCTGGTTCATTACTCATTACTAAATCTAGTATGTCTTGCCCCCTTGTTGCCTCTAGGACATACTGCTGTAGAAAACTATCCCGGACACACTCAAGAAATTCACTACCTTTCTGACAGTTGCTAGTCTGCTTTTCCCAATCAATGTGAAGGTTAAAGTCCCCCATTAAGACCACTATGCCTTTGTTACACACTTGTCTAATCTCTGCATTTATACAATCTAGCACATCAGAGCTGCTGCCAGGGGTCCTATACACAACTCCCACTATAGTCTTAGATCCTTTCCTATTTCTCAATTCAACCCATAATGTCTCTGTTGGCTGCTTACCTCTCGTTATATCCCCCTTTATCATTGAAGTGATTTAATCTCTAATCACTAAGGCTACTCCTCCCCCTCTTCCATTTTCCCTATCTCTCCTGTGGACCTTATAACCCGGTATATTTAGTTCCCAATCCTGACCATCCTGCAGCCATGTCTCAGTAATAGCTATCATGTCATACCCTCCAATTTGAATTTGAACCTGTAGTTCATTTAATTTATTCCTTATACTCCGTGTATTTGTATATAGAACTCTTAGTTGGACCACAAACCCTAGCCTGACCTTCAGCTTTGATGCTGGGTTCATCGCCTTACGCCTTTTAGTTTTCACTTTATCTGTAGTGCCTAAAGTACACTTTCTTTCTGCTGCTCTACGCTTTTCCCTTTCTTTTCTTCTTGAACAACTGTTTGTACTATTTGTATTGTAAATTTCCCCTGGGTCTTCTCCTCTCTTGTTGCTCTCAACTTTACTCCCTTCTGACTCCCCGCTCAGGTTCCCATCCCCCTGCCACTCTAGTTTAAACCTTCCCCAACAGCACTAGCAAACACCCCCGCGAGGACATTGGTCCCGGTCCTGCTCGGGTGTAACCCGTCACGCTTGTACAGGTCCCACCTTCCCCAGAACTGGTCCCAATGTCCCAGGAATCTAAATCCCTCCCTCCTACACCATCCCTGCAGCCACGCATTCATCCTGTCTATTCTCCTGTTCCTATACTCACTAGCACGTGGCACTGGTAGTAATCCTTAGATCACTACCTTTGAGGTCCTGCTTTTTAATTTATCTCCTAACTCCTTAAATTCACCTTGCAGGACCTCGTCTCTTTTTTTACTGTATAGCATTCCAGGTGTGGTCTAACCAAGGTTCCATATGAATTTAACACACTTGGACACTTGATCATGTCAACATTTCTGAAGAGGTTAGAAAGGGGGTTGAAGGAAGGGGGAATAAAGAACATAAGAACATAAGAAATAGGAGCAGGAGTAGGCCAATCGGCCCCTCGAGCCTGCTCCGCCATTCAATAAGATCATGGCTGATCTGATCCTAACCTCAAATCTAAATTCATGTCCAATTTCCTGCCCGCTCCCCGTAACCCCTAATTCCCTTTACTTCTAGGAAACTGTCTATTTCTGTTTTAAATTTATTTAATGATGTAGCTTCCACAGCTTCCTGGGGCAGCAAATTCCACAGACCTACTACCCTCTGAGTGAAGAAGTTTCCCCTCATCTCAGTTTTGAAAGAGCAGCCCCTTATTCTAAGATTATGCCCCCTCGTTCTAGTTTCACCCATCCTTGGGAACATCCTTACCGCATCCACCCGATCAAGCCCCTTCACAATCTTATATGTTTCAATAAGATCGCCTCTCATTCTTCTGAACTCCAATGAGTAGAGTCCCAATCTACTCAACCTCTCCTCATATGTCCACCCCCTCATCCCCGGGATTAACCGAGTGAACCTTCTTTGTACTGCCTCGAGAGCAAGTACGTCTTTCCTTAAGTATGGGCACCAAAACTGTATGCAGTATTCCAGGTGCGGTCTCACCAATACCTTATATAACTGCAGCAATACCTCCCTGTAAAGGTTTAGGGGAACAGAACGGGTACATAGGCTTAGGATGTGGAGGATAAACCCCAGCATGGGTTGGTGGGGCCGAATGGCCTGTGTCCGTCATGTAATTTCCGCGTGAATCCTAGATTATTATTTTAATTTTACTCCCTTTACCTCAGACAACAGCCCCATTTTGCGCGAAACCAAAGCTTTACTCTCACTATAACTCTGCGTCATTGTTCCTCAATTTTCGTTGGAAAAGGTAATCTTTTGTCTATCTGTAACCCCGATTGTCAGCAACCTGTTTTCACTTCCCCACCAATTGGCGTCATGATTTGCTCCTTGCATCTCCTTAACCAAGTCCACAAGGAGGTTAAAAAATATTGAGGAAGAACAAACTGAGTTCTCGATCGACGATTGAGATTTGCAGTCGGACCGTTTCAATCTTCAGTCGCTGCTCCGGAAATTCTGGAGATGAATTATCGGTGATTACCTCTCGTAATAGCTTTAGTTTTAAAGGGTTGGGGTGGTGGACAGATCGGGAGTAAACGGTGAGGAGACTGGGTTAAGATCTCGCAGCCTCCATCTCCCTCTGAGCCCGAACCTCGCTACTGGGAGATCAACAGTGACCATTTTAGCTTCTATCCCCTTCCCCCCAAATTTCACTCTTTCTTCACCCATCTCTTCACAGACTCTCGTTTCCAAATCCTCTGTCCCCTCCCCATCTCCGTGACGACAACAACTTGCCCTTGACGTCCCGAGGCGCTTCACAGGAGCGATTATCAAACACAATTTGACACCGAGCCACAGAAGGAGATATTAGGACAGGTGACCAAAAGCTCGGTCAAAGAGGGAGGTTTTAAGGAGCGTCTTAAAAGGAGGAGAGAGAGGCGGAGAGGTTTAGGGAGAGAATTCCAGAGCTTAGGGCCCAGGCAGCTGAAGGCACGGCCGCCAATGGTGGAGCGATGGAAATCGGGGGATGGTCAAGAGGCCACAATTGGAGGGTTGTAGGGGTTGGAGGAGGTTACAGAGATAGGGAGGGGCCTCCAGCTCCGAACTCTCTGTTCCTCTAACTCTGGCCCATTGTATATCCCCCGATATCCATTGCTCCACCATTGGCGGCCGTGCCTTCAGCTGCCTGGGCCCTAAGCTCTGGAATTCCCTCCCTAAACCTCTCCCCCTCTCTCTCTCCTCCTTTAAGATGCTCCTTAAAACCTAACTCTTTGACCAAGCAAGGCGTCCATTTTTTCAATGCTGCCTCTGTTGACCAGTGTTAAGGGCGTTATATAAATGCAACCTGTTGTTACTTTAAGAAGACATTAACCCTTTAGTATGACTGGACGAGGGAGTCCAGAGATGATCACATTAAGCACAGCCATTACTCACAGGTCACATTCTTTAGAGACTCCAGCAATTAATCCAGGCCGACCGTCCCTGTATCAGTACTGAGGGAGCGCCGCACTGTCGGAGGGTCAGTACTGAGGGAGCGCCGCACTGTCGGAGGGTCAGTACTGAGGGAGCGCCGCACTGTCGGAGGGTCAGTACTGAGGGAGCGCCGCACTGTCGGAGGGTCAGTACTGAGGGAGCGCCGTACTGTCGGAGGGTCAGTACTGTGGGAGCGCCGCACTGTCGGAGGGTCAGTACTGAGGGAGCGCCGCACTGTCGGAGGGTCAGTACTGAGGGAGCGCC